>NW_028128559.1:0-105163 GCF_965231255.1 Vanellus vanellus | reverse complement strand
GATGGAGTCCGCAGGAAAGCAGAGAGGGCCAAATTGTCTGTTGCATTTGAAAGAGTTCCAGGAGGTAGTGAGAACCAGCATTACTTTTCCCCGCTGGCACCTTTGCTGTGGCAGCAAAAGCTGGACGTTTGTCTTTTTTGCTCCGGAGGCTGCCGAAAGGGAAAACAGGTGCTTTTGAGGATGGAGTCCGCAGGAAAGCAGAGAGGGCCAAATTGTCTGTGGCATTTGAAGAGGTTCCAGGAGGCAATGAGGACCAGCATAACTTTTCCCCGCTGGCACCTTTGCTGTGGCAGCAAAAGCTGGACGTTTGTCTTTTTTGCTCCGGAGGTTGCCAAAAGCGAAAACAGGTGCTTTTGAGGATGGAGTCCGCAGGAAAGCAGAAAGGGCCAAATTGTCTGGGGCATTTGAAAGGGTTCCAGGAGGCAGTGAGAACCAGCATCACTTTTCCCCGCTGGCTCCTTTGCTGTGGCAGCAAAACCTGGACGTTTGTCTTTTTTGCTCCGGAGGCTGCCGAAAGCGAAAACAGGTGCTTTTGAGGATGGAGTCCGCAGGAAAGCAGAGAGGGCCAAATTGTCTGGGGCATTTGAAAGAGTTCCAGGAGGCAGTGAGAACCAGCATTACTTTTCCCCGCTGGCACCTTTGCTGTGGCAGCAAAAGCTGGACGTTTGTCTTTTTACCACCGGAGGGCGCCGAAAGTGAAAAAAGGCGCTTTTGAGGATAGAGTTCGCAGGAAAGCAGAGAGGGCCAAATGGTCTGTGGCATTTGAAGGGGTTCCAGGAGGCAGTGAGGACCAGCATTACTTTTCCCCGCTGGCACCTTTGCTGTGGCAGCAAAAGCTGGACGTTTGTCTTTTTTGCTCCGGAGGCTGCCGAAAGCGAAAACAGGTGCTTTTGAGGATGGAGTCCGCAGGAAAGCAGAGAGTGCCAAATTGTCTGTGGCATTTGAAGAGGTTCCAGGAGGCAATGAGGACCAGCATCACTTTTCCCCGCTGGCACCTTTGCTGTGGCAGCAAAAGCTGGACGTTTGTCTTTTTACCACCGGAGGGCGCCGAAAGTGAAAAAAGGCGCTTTTGAGGATAGAGTCCGCAGGAAAGCAGAGAGGGCCAAATGGTCTGTGGCATTTGAAGGGGTTCCAGGAGGCAGTTAGAACCAGCATTACTTTTCCCCGCTGGCACCTTTGCTGTGGCAGCAAATGCTGGACGTTTGTCTTTTTTGCTCCGGAGTCTGCTGAAAGCGAAAACAGGTGCTTTTGAGGATGGAGTCCGCAGGAAAGCAGAGAGGGCCAAATTGTCTGTGGCATTTGAAAGAGTTCCAGGAGGCAGTGAGAACCAGCATTACTTTTCCCCGCTGGCACCTTTGCTATGGCAGCAAAAGCTGGACGTTTGTCTTTTTTGCTCCGGAGGCTGCCGAAAGCGAAAACAGGTGCTTTTGAGGATGGAGTCCGCAGGAAAGCAGAGAGGGCCAAATTGTCTGTGGCATTTGAAAGGGTTCCAGGAGGCAATGAGGACCAGCATTACTTTTCCCCGCTCGCACCTTTGCTGTGGCAGGAAAACCTGGACGTTTGTCTTTTTTGCTCCGGAGGTTGCCGAAAGCGAAAACAGGGGCTTTTGAGGATGGAGTCCGCAGGAAAGCAGAGAGGGCCAAATGGTCTGGGGCATTTGAAGGGGTTCCAGGAGGCAGTGAGAACCAGCATTACTTTTCCCCGCTGGCACCTTTGCTGTGGCAGCAAAAGCTGGACGTTTGTCTTTTTTGCTCCGGAGGCTGCCGAAAGCGAAAACAGGTGCTTTTGAGGATGGAGTCCGCAGGAAAGCAGAGAGGGCCAAATTGTCTGTGGCATTTGAAAGAGTTCCAGGAGGCAGTGAGAACCAGCATTACTTTTCCCCGCTGGCACCTTTGCTGTGGCAGCAAAAGCTGGACGTTTGTCTTTTTTGCTCCTGAGGCTGCCGAAAGCGAAAACAGGTGCTTTTGAGGATGGAGTCCGCAGGAAAGCAGAGAGGGCCAAATTGTCTGTGGCATTTGAAAGGGTTCCAGGAGGCAGTGAGAACCAGCATTACTTTTCCCCGCTGGCACCTTTGCTGTGGCAGCAAAAGCTGGACGCTTGTCTTTTTAACACCGGAGGGCGCCGACAGTGAAAAAAGGTGCTTTTGAGGATAGAGTCCGCAGGAAAGCAGAGAGGGCCAAATGGTCTGGGGCATTTGAAGGGGTTCCAGGAGGCAGTGAGGACCAGCATTACTTTTCCCCGCTGGCACCTTTGCTGTGGCAGCAAAAGCTGGACGTTTGTCTTTTTTGCTCCGGAGGTTGCCGAAAGGGAAAACAGGTGCTTTTGAGGATGGAGTCCGCAGGAAAGCAGAGAGGGCCAAATTGTCTGTGGCATTTGAAGAGGTTCCAGGAGGCAGTGAGAACCAGCATTACTTTTCGCCGCTGGCACCTTTGCTGTGGCAGCAAAAGCTGGACGTTTGTCTTTTTTGCTCTGGAGGATGCCGAAAGCGAAAAAAGGTGCTTTTGAGGATAGAGTCCGCAGGAAAGCAGAGAAGGCCAAATGGTCTGGGGCATTTGAAGGGGTTCCAGGAGGCAGTGAGGACCAGCATTACTTTTCCCCGCTGGCACCTTTGCTGTGGCAGCAAAAGCTGGACGTTTGTATTTTTTGGTCCGGAGGATGCCGAAAGCGAAAACAGGTGCTTTTGAGGATGGAGTCCGCAGGAAAGCAGAGAGGGCCAAATTGTCTGGGGCATTTGAAAGAGTTCCAGGAGGCAGTGAGAACCAGCATTACTTTTCCCCGCTGGGACCTCTGCTATGGCAGCAAAAGCTGGACGTTTGTCTTTTTTGCTCCTGAGGATGCCGAAAGCGAAAACAGGTGCTTTTGAGGATGGAGTCCGCAGGAAAGTAGAGAGGGCCAAATTGTCTGTGGCATTTGAAAGGGTTCCAGGAGGCAGTGAGAACCAGCATTACTTTTCCCGGCTGGCACCTTTGCTGTGGCAGCAAAAGCTGGACGTTTGTCTTTTTTGCTCCTGAGGTTGCCGAAAGCGAAAACAGGTGCTTTTGAGGATGGAGTCCGCAGGAAAGCAGAGAGGGCCAAATTGTCTGTTGCATTTGAAAGAGTTCCAGGAGGTAGTGAGAACCAGCATTACTTTTCCCCGCTGGCACCTTTGCTGTGGCAGCAAAAGCTGGACGTTTGTCTTTTTTGCTCCGGAGGCTGCCGAAAGGGAAAACAGGTGCTTTTGAGGATGGAGTCCGCAGGAAAGCAGAGAGGGCCAAATTGTCTGTGGCATTTGAAGAGGTTCCAGGAGGCAATGAGGACCAGCATAACTTTTCCCCGCTGGCACCTTTGCTGTGGCAGCAAAAGCTGGACGTTTGTCTTTTTTGCTCCGGAGCCTGCCGAAAGCGAAAACAGGTGCTTTTGAGGATGGAGTCCGCAGGAAAGCAGAGAGGGCCAAATTGTCTGTGGCATTTGAAAGAGTTCCAGGAGGCAGTGAGAACCAGCATTACTTTTCTTGGCTGGCACCTTTGCTGTGGCAGCAAAAGCTGGACGTTTGTCTTTTTTGCTCCGGAGGCTGCCGAAAGCGAAAACAGGTGCTTTTGAGGATGGAGTCCGCAGGAAAGCAGAGAGGGCCAAATTGTCTGGGGCATTTGAAAGGGTTCCAGGAGGCAGTGAGAACCAGCATTACTTTTGCCCGCTGGCACCTTTGCTGTGGCAGGAAAACCTGGACGTTTGTCTTTTTTGCTCCTGAGGTTGCCGAAAGCGAAAACAGGTGCTTTTGAGGATGGAGTCCGCAGGAAAGCAGAGAGGGCCAAATTGTCTGTGGCATTTGAAGAGGTTCCAGGAGGCAATGAGGACCAGCATCACTTTTCCCCGCTGGCACCTTTGCTGTGGCAGCAGAAGCTGGACGTTTGTCTTTTTTGCTCCTGAGGTTGCCGAAAGCGAAAACAGGTGCTTTTGAGGATGGAGTCCGCAGGAAAGCAGAGAGTGCCAAATTGTCTGTGGCATTTGAAGAGGGTCCATGAAGCAGTGAGGAACAGCATTACTTTTCCCCGCTGGCACCTTTGCTGTGGCAGCAAAAGCTGGACGTTTGTCTTTTTTGCTCCGGAGCCTGCCGAAAGCGAAAACAGGTGCTTTTGAGGATGGAGTCCGTAGGAAAGCAGAGAGGGCCAAATAGTCTGTGGCATTTGAACGGGTTCTAGGAGGTAGTGAGAACCAGCATTACTTTTCGCCGCTGGCACCTTTGCTGTGGCAGCAAAAGCTGGACGTTTGTCTTTTTTGCTCTGGAGGCTGCCGAAAGCGAAAACAGGTGCTTTTGAGGATGGAGTCCGCAGGAAAGTAGAGAGGGCCAAATTGTCTGTGGCATTTGAAAGGGTTCCAGGAGGCAGTGAGAACCAGCATTACTTTTCCCCGCTGGCACCTTTGCTGTGGCAGCAAAAGCTGGACGTTTGTCTTTTTTGCTCCTGAGGTTGCCGAAAGCGAAAACAGGTGCTTTTGAGGATGGAGTCCGCAGGAAAGCAGAGAGGGCCAAATTGTCTGGGGCATTTGAAAGAGTTCCAGGAGGCAGTGAGAACCAGCATTACTTTTCCCCGCTGGCACCTCTGCTGTGGCAGCAAAAGCTGGACGTTTGTCTTTTTTGCTCCTGAGGATGCCGAAAGCGAAAACAGGTGCTTTTGAGGATGGAGTCCACAGGAAAGCAGAGAGGGCCAAATTGTCTGGGGCATTTGAAAGAGTTCCAGGAGGCAGTGAGAACCAGCATTACTTTTCCCGGCTGGCACCTTTGCTGTGGCAGCAAAACCTGGACGTTTGTCTTTTTTGCTCCGGAGGCTGCCGAAAGCGAAAACAGGTGCTTTTGAGGATGGAGTCCTCAGGAAAGCAGAGAGGGCCAAATTGTCTGTGGCATTTGAAGAGGTTCCAGGAGGCAATGAGGACCAGCATTACTTTTCCCGCTGGCACCTTTGCTGTGGCAGCAAAAGCTGGACGTTTGTCTTTTTTGCTCCTGAGGTTGCCGAAAGCGAAAACAGGTGCTTTTGAGGATGGAGTCCGCAGGAAAGCAGAGAGGGCCAAATTGTCTGTGGCATTTGAAGAGGTTCCAGGAGGCAATGAGGACCAGCATTACTTTTCCCCGCTGGCACCTTTGCTGTGGCAGCAAAACCTGGACGTTTGTCTTTTTTGCTCCGGAGGCTGCCGAAAGCGAAAACAGGTGCTTTTGAGCATGGTGTCCGCAGGAAAGCAGAGAGGGCCAAATTGTCTGGGGCATTTGAAAGGGTTCCAGGAGGCAGTGAGAACCAGCATTACTTTTCCCCGCTGGCACCTTTGCTGTGGCAGCAAAAGCTGGACGTTTTTCTTTTTTGCTCCGGAGGTTGCCGAAAGCGAAAACAGGCGCTTTTGAGGATAGAGTCCGCAGGAAAGCAGAGAGGGCCAAATGGTCTGTGGCATTTGAAGGGGTTCCAGGAGGCAGTTAGAACCAGCATTACTTTTCCCCGCTGGCACCTTTGCTGTGGCAGCAAAAGCTGGACGTTTGTCTTTTTTGCTCCGGAGGTTGCCAAAAGCGAAAACAGGTGCTTTTGAGGATGGAGTCCGCAGGAAAGCAGAGAGGGCCAAATTGTCTGTGGCATTTGAAGAGGTTCCAGGAGGCAGTGAGAACCAGCATTACTTTTCGCCGCTGGCACCTTTGCTGTGGCAGCAAAAGCTGGACGTTTGTCTTTTTTGCTCTGGAGGATGCCGAAAGCGAAAAAAGGTGCTTTTGAGGATAGAGTCCGCAGGAAAGCAGAGAATGCCAAATGGTCTGGGGCATTTGAAGGGGTTCCAGGACGCAATGAGGACCAGCATTACTTTTCCCCGCTGGCACCTTTGCTGTGGCAGCAAAACCTGGACGTTTGTCTTTTTTGCTCCGGAGGCTGCCGAAAGCGAAAACAGGTGCTTTTGAGGATGGAGTCCGCAGGAAAGCAGAGAGGGCCAAATTGTCTGTGGCTTTTGAAGAGGTTCCAGGAGGTAATGAGGACCAGCATTGCTTTTCCCCGCTGGCACCTTTGCTGTGGCAGCAAAAGCTGGACGTTTGTCTTTTTTGCTCCTGAGGCTGCCGAAAGCGAAAAAAGGTGCTTTTGAGGATGGAGTCCGCAGGAAAGCAGAGAGGGCCAAATTGTCTGTGGCATTTGAAAGGGTTCCAGGAGGCAGTGAGAACCAGCATTACTTTTCCCGGCTGGCACCTTTGCTGTGGCAGCAAAACCTGGACGTTTGTCTTTTTTGCTCCTGAGGCTGCCGAAAGCGAAAAAAGGTGCTTTTGAGGATGGAGTCCGCAGGAAAGCAGAGAGGGCCAAATTGTCTGTGGCATTTGAAAGGGTTCTAGGAGGCAGTGAGAACCAGCATTACTTTTCCCCGCTGGCACCTTTGCTGTGGCAGCAAAAGCTGGACGCTTGTCTTTTTACCACCGGAGGGCGCCGACGGTGAAAAAAGGCGCTTTTGAGGATAGAGTCCGCAGGAAAGCAGAGAGGGCCAAATGGTCTGGGGCATTTGAAGGGGTTCCAGGAGGCAGTGAGGACCAGCATTACTTTTCCCCGCTGGCACCTTTGCTGTGGCAGCAAAAGCTGGACGTTTGTCTTTTTTGCTCCGGAGGTTGCCGAAAGGGAAAACAGGTGCTTTTGAGGATGGAGTCCGCAGGAAAGCAGAGAGGGCCAAATTGTCTGTGGCATTTGAAGAGGTTCCAGGAGGCAGTGAGAACCAGCATTACTTTTCCCCGCTGGCACCTTTGCTGTGGCAGCAAAACCTGGACGTTTGTCTTTTTTGCTCCGGAGGCTGCCGAAAGCGAAAACAGGTGCTTTTGAGCATGGTGTCCGCAGGAAAGCAGAGAGGGCCAAATTGTCTGGGGCATTTGAAAGGGTTCCAGGAGGCAGTGAGAACCAGCATTACTTTTCCCCGCTGGCACCTTTGCTGTGGCAGCAAAAGCTGGACGTTTTTCTTTTTTGCTCCGGAGGTTGCCGAAAGCGAAAACAGGCGCTTTTGAGGATAGAGTCCGCAGGAAAGCAGAGAGGGCCAAATGGTCTGTGGCATTTGAAGGGGTTCCAGGAGGCAGTTAGAACCAGCATTACTTTTCCCCGCTGGCACCTTTGCTGTGGCAGCAAAAGCTGGACGTTTGTCTTTTTTGCTCCGGAGGTTGCCAAAAGCGAAAACAGGTGCTTTTGAGGATGGAGTCCGCAGGAAAGCAGAGAGGGCCAAATTGTCTGTGGCATTTGAAGAGGTTCCAGGAGGCAGTGAGAACCAGCATTACTTTTCGCCGCTGGCACCTTTGCTGTGGCAGCAAAAGCTGGACGTTTGTCTTTTTTGCTCTGGAGGATGCCGAAAGCGAAAAAAGGTGCTTTTGAGGATAGAGTCCGCAGGAAAGCAGAGAATGCCAAATGGTCTGGGGCATTTGAAGGGGTTCCAGGACGCAATGAGGACCAGCATTACTTTTCCCCGCTGGCACCTTTGCTGTGGCAGCAAAACCTGGACGTTTGTCTTTTTTGCTCCGGAGGCTGCCGAAAGCGAAAACAGGTGCTTTTGAGGATGGAGTCCGCAGGAAAGCAGAGAGGGCCAAATTGTCTGTGGCTTTTGAAGAGGTTCCAGGAGGTAATGAGGACCAGCATTGCTTTTCCCCGCTGGCACCTTTGCTGTGGCAGCAAAAGCTGGACGTTTGTCTTTTTTGCTCCTGAGGCTGCCGAAAGCGAAAAAAGGTGCTTTTGAGGATGGAGTCCGCAGGAAAGCAGAGAGGGCCAAATTGTCTGTGGCATTTGAAAGGGTTCCAGGAGGCAGTGAGAACCAGCATTACTTTTCCCGGCTGGCACCTTTGCTGTGGCAGCAAAACCTGGACGTTTGTCTTTTTTGCTCCTGAGGCTGCCGAAAGCGAAAAAAGGTGCTTTTGAGGATGGAGTCCGCAGGAAAGCAGAGAGGGCCAAATTGTCTGTGGCATTTGAAAGGGTTCTAGGAGGCAGTGAGAACCAGCATTACTTTTCCCCGCTGGCACCTTTGCTGTGGCAGCAAAAGCTGGACGCTTGTCTTTTTACCACCGGAGGGCGCCGACGGTGAAAAAAGGCGCTTTTGAGGATAGAGTCCGCAGGAAAGCAGAGAGGGCCAAATGGTCTGGGGCATTTGAAGGGGTTCCAGGAGGCAGTGAGGACCAGCATTACTTTTCCCCGCTGGCACCTTTGCTGTGGCAGCAAAAGCTGGACGTTTGTCTTTTTTGCTCCGGAGGTTGCCGAAAGGGAAAACAGGTGCTTTTGAGGATGGAGTCCGCAGGAAAGCAGAGAGGGCCAAATTGTCTGTGGCATTTGAAGAGGTTCCAGGAGGCAGTGAGAACCAGCATTACTTTTCCCCGCTGGCACCTTTGCTGTGGCAGCAAAAGCTGGACGTTTGTCTTTTTTGCTCTGGAGGATGCCGAAAGCGAAAAAAGGTGCTTTTGAGGATAGAGTCCGCAGGAAAGCAGAGAAGGCCAAATGGTCTGGGGCATTTGAAGGGGTTCCAGGAGGCAGTGAGGACCATCATTACTTTTCCCCGCTGGCACCTTTGCTGTGGCAGCAAAAGCTGTACGTTTGTCTTCTTTGGTCCTGAGGATGCCGAAAGCGAAAACAGGTGCTTTTGAAGATGGAGTCCGCAGGAAAGCAGAGAGGGCCAAATTGTCTGGGGCATTTGAAAGAGTTCCAGGAGGCAGTGAGAACCAGCATTACTTTTCCCGGCTGGAACCTTTGCTGTGGCAGCAAAACCTGGACCTTTGTCTTTTTTGCTCCTGAGGCTGCCGAAAGCGAAAAAAGGTGCTTTTGAGGATGGAGTCCGCAGGAAAGCAGAGAGGGCCAAATTGTCTGATGCATTTGAAAGGGTTCCAGGAGGCAGTGAGAACCAGCATTACTTTTCCCCGCTGGCACCTTTGCTGTGGCAGCAAAAGCTGGACGTTTGTCTTTTTTGCTCCGGAGGTTGCCAAAAGCGAAAACAGGTGCTTTTGAGGATGGAGTCCGCAGGAAAGCAGAAAGGGCCAAATTGTCTGGGGCATTTGAAAGGGTTCCAGGAGGCAGTGAGAACCAGCATCACTTTTCCCCGCTGGCTCCTTTGCTGTGGCAGCAAAACCTGGACGTTTGTCTTTTTTGCTCTGGAGGCTGCCGAAAGCGAAAACAGGTGCTTTTGAGGATGGAGTCCGCAGGAAAGCAGAGAGGGCCAAATTGTCTGGGGCATTTGAAAGAGTTCCAGGAGGCAGTGAGAACCAGCATTACTTTTCCCCGCTGGCACCTTTGCTGTGGCAGCAAAAGCTGGACGTTTGTCTTTTTACCACCGGAGGGCGCCGAAAGTGAAAAAAGGCGCTTTTGAGGATAGAGTACGCAGGAAAGCAGAGAGGGCCAAATGGTCTGTGGCATTTGAAGGGGTTCCAGGAGGCAGTGAGGACCAGCATTACTTTTCCCCGCTGGCACCTTTGCTGTGGCAGCAAAAGCTGGACGTTTGTCTTTTTTGCTCCGGAGGCTGCCGAAAGCGAAAACAGGTGCTTTTGAGGATGGAGTCCGCAGGAAAGCAGAGAGTGCCAAATTGTCTGTGGCATTTGAAGAGGTTCCAGGAGGCAATGAGGACCAGCATCACTTTTCCCCGCTGGCACCTTTGCTGTGGCAGCAAAAGCTGGACGTTTGTCTTTTTACCACCGGAGGGCGCCGAAAGTGAAAAAAGGCGCTTTTGAGGATAGAGTCCGCAGGAAAGCAGAGAGGGCCAAATGGTCTGTGGCATTTGAAGGGGTTCCAGGAGGCAGTTAGAACCAGCATTACTTTTCCCCGCTGGCACCTTTGCTGTGGCAGCAAATGCTGGATGTTTGTCTTTTTTGCTCCGGAGGCTGCCGAAAGCGAAAACAGGTGCTTTTGACGATGGAGTCCGCAGGAAAGCAGAGAGGGCCAAATTGTCTGTGGCATTTGAAAGAGTTCCAGGAGGCAGTGAGAACCAGCATTACTTTTCCCCGCTGGCACCTTTGCTGTGGCAGCAAAAGCTGGACGTTTGTCTTTTTTGCTCCTGAGGATGCCGAAAGCGAAAACAGGTGCTTTTGAGGATGGAGTCCGCAGGAAAGCAGAGAGGGCCAAATTGTCTGGGGCATTTGAAAGAGTTCCAGGAGGCAGTGAGAACCAGCATTACTTTTCCCCGCTGGCACCTTTGCTGTGGCAGCAAAAGCTGGACGTTTGTCTTTTTTGCTCCGGAGGCTGCCGAAAGCGAAAACAGGTGCTTTTGAGGATGGAGTCCGCAGGAAAGCAGAGAGGGCCAAATTGTCTGTGGCATTTGAAAGGGTTCCAGGAGGCAGTGAGAACCAGCATTACTTTTCCCCGCTGGCACCTTTGCTGTGGCAGCAAAAGCTGGACGCTTGTCTTTTTACCACCGGAGGGCGCCGACAGAGAAAAAAGGCGCTTTTGAGGATAGAGTCCGCAGGAAAGCAGAGAGGGCCAAATGGTCTGGGGCATTTGAAGGGGTTCCAGGAGGCAGTGAGGACCAGCATTACTTTTCCCCGCTGGCACCTTTGCTGTGGCAGCAAAAGCTGGACGTTTGTCTTTTTTGCTCCGGAGGTTGCCGAAAGGGAAAACAGGTGCTTTTGAGGATGGAGTCCGCAGGAAAGCAGAGAGGGCCAAATTGTCTGTGGCATTTGAAGAGGTTCCAGGAGGCAGTGAGAACCAGCATTACTTTTCGCCGCTGGCACCTTTGCTGTGGCAGCAAAAGCTGGACGTTTGTCTTTTTTGCTCTGGAGGATGCCGAAAGCGAAAAAAGGTGCTTTTGAGGATAGAGTCCGCAGGAAAGCAGAGAAGGCCAAATGGTCTGGGGCATTTGAAGGGGTTCCAGGAGGCAGTGAGGACCAGCATTACTTTTCCCCGCTGGCACCTTTGCTGTGGCAGCAAAAGCTGGACGTTTGTATTTTTTGGTCCGGAGGATGCCGAAAGCGAAAACAGGTGCTTTTGAGGATGGAGTCCGCAGGAAAGCAGAGAGGGCCAAATTGTCTGGGGCATTTGAAAGAGTTCCAGGAGGCAGTGAGAACCAGCATTACTTTTCCCCGCTGGGACCTCTGCTATGGCAGCAAAAGCTGGACGTTTGTCTTTTTTGCTCCTGAGGATGCCGAAAGCGAAAACAGGTGCTTTTGAGGATGGAGTCCGCAGGAAAGCAGAGAGGGCCAAATTGTCTGTGGCATTTGAAAGAGTTCCAGGAGGCAGTGAGAACCAGCATTACTTTTCCCGGCTGGCACCTTTGCTGTGGCAGGAAAACCTGGACGTTTGTCTTTTTTGCTCCTGAGGCTGCCAAAAGCGAAAAAAGGTGCTTTTGAGGATGGAGTCCGCAGGAAAGCAGAGAGGGCCAAATTGTCTGTGGCATTTGAAAGGGTTCCAGGAGGCAGTGAGAACCAGCATTACTTTTCCCCGCTGGCACCTTTGCTGTGGCAGCAAAAGCTGAACGTTTGTCTTTTTTGCTCCGGAGGTTGCCGAAAGCGAAAACAGGTGCTTTTGAGGATGGAGTCCGCAGGAAAGCAGAGAGGGCCAAATTGTCTGTGGCATTTGAAAGGGTTCCAGGAGGCAGTGAGAACCAGCATTACTTTTCCCGGCTGGCACATTTGCTGTGGCAGCAAAAGCTGGACGTTTGTCTTTTTTGCTCCGGAGGCTGCCGAAAGCGAAAACAGGTGCTTTTGAGGATGGAGTCCGCAGGAAAGCAGAGAGGGCCAAATTGTCTGGGGCATTTGAAAGAGTTCCAGGAGGCAGTGAGAACCAGCATTACTTTTCCCCGCTGGCACCTTTGCTGTGGCAGCAAAAGCTGGACGTTTGTCTTTTTTGCTCCGGAGGCTGCTGAAAGCGAAAACAGGTGCTTTTGAGGATGGAGTCCGCAGGAAAGCAGAGAGGGCCAAATTGTCTGTGGCATTTGAAAGGGTTCCAGGAGGCAGTGAGAACCAGCATTACTTTTCCCCGCTGGCACCTCTGCTGTGGCAGCAAAACCTGGACGTTTGTCTTTTTTTCTCCTGAGGCTGCCGAAAGCGAAAACAGGTGCTTTTGAGGATGGAGTCCGCAGGAAAGCAGAGAGTGCCAAATTGTCTGTGGCATTTGAAGAGGTTCCAGGAGGCAATGAGGACCAGCATCACTTTTCCGCGCTGGCACCTTTGCTGTGGCAGCAAAAGCTGGACGTTTGTCTTTTTACCACCGGAGGGCGCCGAAAGTGAAAACAGGCGCTTTTGAGGATAGAGTCCACAGGAAAGCAGAGAGGGCCAAATGGTCTGTGGCATTTGAAGGGGTTCCAGGAGGCAGTTAGAACCAGCATTACTTTTCCCCGCTGGCACCTTTGCTGTGGCAGCAAAAGCTGGACGTTTGTCTTTTTTGCTCCGGAGCCTGCCGAAAGCGAAAACAGGTGCTTTTGAGGATGGAGTCCGCAGGAAAGCAGAGAGTGCCAAATTGTCTGTGGCATTTGAAGAGGTTCCAGGAGGCAATGAGGACCAGCATCACTTCTCCCCGCTGGCACCTTTGCTGTGGCAGCAAAAGCTGGACGTTTGTCTTTTTACCACCGGAGGGCGCCGAAAGTGAAAAAAGGCGATTTGAGGATAGAGTCCGCAGGAAAGCCGAGAGGGCGAAATGGTCTGGGGCATTTGAAGGGGTTCCAGGAGGCAGTCAGGACCAGCATTACTTTTCCCCGCTGGCACCTTTGCTGTGGCAGCAAAAGCTGGACGTTTGTCTTTTTTGCTCTGGAGGATGCCGAAAGCGAAAAAAGGTGCTTTTGAGGATAGAGTCCGCAGGAAAGCAGAGAAGGCCAAATGGTCTGGGGCATTTGAAAGGGTTCCAGGAGGCAGTGAGGACCAGCATTACTTTTCCCCGCTGGCACCTTTGCTGTGGCAGTAAAAGCTGGACGTTTGTCTTTTTTGCTCCGGAGGCTGCCGAAAGCGAAAACAGGTGCTTTTGAGGATGGAGTCCGCAGGAAAGCAGAGAGGGCCAAATTGTCTGGGGCATTTGAAAGGGTTCCAGGAGGCAGTGAGAACCAGCATTACTTTTCCCTGCTGGCACCTCTGCTGTGGCAGCAAAACCTGGACGTTTGTCTTTTTTGCTCCGGAGGCTGCCGAAAGCGAAAACAGGTGCTTTTGAGGATGGAGTCCGCAGGAAAGCAGAGAGTGCCAAATTGTCTGTGGCATTTGAAGAGGTTCCAGGAGGCAATGAGGACCAGCATCACTTTTCCGCGCTGGCACCTTTGCTGTGGCAGCAAAAGCTGGACGTTTGTCTTTTTACCACCGGAGGTCGCCGAAAGTGAAAAAAGGCGCTTTTAAGGATAGAGTCCGCAGGAAAGCAAAGAGGGCCAAATGGTCTGGGGCATTTGAAGGGGTTCCAGGAGGCAGTGAGGACCAGCATTACTTTTCCCCGCTGGCACCTTTGCTGTGGCAGCAAAAGCTGGACGTTTGTCTTTTTTGCTCCGGAGCCTGCCGAAAGCGAAAACAGGTGCTTTTGAGGATGGAGTCCGCAGGAAAGCAGAGAGTGCCAAATTGTCTGTGGCATTTGAAGAGGTTCCAGGAGGCAATGAGGACCAGCATCACTTTTCCGCGCTGGCACCTTTGCTGTGGCAGCAAAAGCTGGACGTTTGTCTTTTTACCACTGGAGGGCGCCGAAAGTGAAAAAAGGCGCTTTTGAGGATAGAGTCCGCAGGAAAGCAGAGAGGGCCAAATGGTCTGGGGCATTTGAAGGGGTTCCAGGAGGCAGTGAGGACCAGCATTACTTTTCCCCGCTGGCACCTTTGCTGTGGCAGCAAAAGCTGGACGTTTGTCTCTTTTGCTCCGGAGGATGCCGAAAGCGAAAACAGGTGCTTTTGAGGATGGAGTCCGCAGGAAAGCAGAGAGGGCCAAATTGTCTGTGGCATTTGAAAGAGTTCCAGGAGGCAGTGAGTACCAGCATTACTTTTCCCCGCTGGCACCTTTGCTGTGGCAGCAAAAGCTGGACGTTTGTCTTTTTTGCTCCGGAGGCTGCCGAAAGCGAAAACAGGTGCTTTTGAGGATGGAGTCCGCAGGAAAGCAGAGAGGGCCAAATTGTCTGGGGCATTTGAAAGGGTTCCAGGAGGCAGTGAGAACCAGCATTACTTTTCCCCGCTGGCACCTTTGCTGTGGCAGCAAAACCTGGACGCTTGTCTTTTTTGCTCTCGAGGCTGCCGAAAGCGAAAACAGGTGCTTTTGAGGATGGAGTCCGCAGGAAAGCAGAGAGGGCCAAATTGTCTGTGGCATTTGAAGAGGTTCCAGGAGGCAGTGAGAACCAGCATTACTTTTCGCCGCTGGCACCTTTGCTGTGGCAGCAAAACCTGGACGTTTGTCTTTTTTGCTCCGGAGGCTGCCGAAAGCGAAAACAGGTGCTTTTGAGGATGGAGTCCGCAGGAAAGCAGAGAGGGCCAAATTGTCTGTGGCATTTGAAAGAGTTCCAGGAGGCAGTGAGAACCAGCATTACTTTTCCCCGCTGGCACCTTTGCTGTGGCAGCAAAACCTGGACGTTTGTCTTTTTTGCTCCGGAGGCTGCCGAAAGCGAAAACAGGTGCTTTTGAGGATGGAGTCCGCAGGAAAGCAGAGAGTGCCAAATTGTCTGTGGCATTTGAAGAGGTTCCAGGAGGCAATGAGGACCAGCATCACTTTTCGCCGCTGGCACCTTTGCTGTGGCAGCAAAAGCTGGACGTTTGTCTTTTTACCACCGGAGGGCGCCGAAAGTGAAAAAAGGCGCTTTTGAGGATAGAGTCCGCAGGAAAGCAGAGAGGGCCAAATGGTCTGGGGCATTTGAAAGGGTTCCAGGAGGCAGTGAGAACCAGCATCACTTTTCCCCGCTGGCTCCTTTGCTGTGGCAGCAAAACCTGGACGTTTGTCTTTTTTGCTCCGGAGGCTGCCGAAAGCGAAAACAGGTGCTTTTGAGGATGGAGTCCGCAGGAAAGCAGAGAGGGCCAAATTGTCTGTGGCATTTGAAAGAGTTCCAGGAGGCAGTGAGAACCAGCATTACTTTTCCCCGCTGGCACCTTTGCTGTGGCAGCAAAAGCTGGACGTTTGTCTTTTTTGCTCTGGAAACTGCCGAAAGCGAAAACAGGTGCTTTTGAGGATGGAGTCCGCAGGAAAGCAGAGAGGGCCAAATTGTCTGGGGCATTTGAAAGGGTTCCAGGAGGCAGTGAGAACCAGCATTACTTTTCCCCGCTGGCACCTTTGCTGTGGCAGCAAAAGCTGGACGTTTGTCTTTTTTGCTCCTGAGGATGCCGAAAGCGAAAACAGGTGCTTTTGACGATGGAGTCCGCAGGAAAGCAGAGAGGGCCAAATTGTCTGTGGCATTTGAAGAGGTTCCAGGAGGCAGTGAGAACCAGCATTACTTTTCGCCGCTGGCACCTTTGCTGTGGCAGCAAAACCTGGACGTTTGTCTTTTTTGCTCCGGAGGCTGCCGAAAGCGAAAACAGGTGCTTTTGAGGATGGAGTCCGCAGGAAAGCAGAGAGTGCCAAATTGTCTGTGGCATTTGAAGAGGTTCCAGGAGGCAATGAGGACCAGCATCACTTTTCCGCGCTGGCACCTTTGCTGTGGCAGCAAAAGCTGGACGTTTGTCTTTTTACCACCGGAGGTCGCCGAAAGTGAAAAAAGGCGCTTTTAAGGATAGAGTCCGCAGGAAAGCAAAGAGGGCCAAATGGTCTGGGGCATTTGAAGGGGTTCCAGGAGGCAGTCAGGACCAGCATTACTTTTCCCCGCTGGCACCTTTGCTGTGGCAGCAAAAGCTGGACGTTTGTCTTTTTTGCTCCGGAGCCTGCCGAAAGCGAAAACAGGTGCTTTTGAGGATGGAGTCCGCAGGAAAGCAGAGAGTGCCAAATTGTCTGTGGCATTTGAAGAGGTTCCAGGAGGCAATGAGGACCAGCATCACTTTTCCGCGCTGGCACCTTTGCTGTGGCAGCAAAAGCTGGACGTTTGTCTTTTTACCACTGGAGGGCGCCGAAAGTGAAAAAAGGCGCTTTTGAGGATAGAGTCCGCAGGAAAGCAGAGAGGGCCAAATGGTCTGGGGCATTTGAAGGGGTTCCAGGAGGCAGTGAGGACCAGCATTACTTTTCCCCGCTGGCACCTTTGCTGTGGCAGCAAAAGCTGGACGTTTGTCTCTTTTGCTCCGGAGGATGCCGAAAGCGAAAACAGGTGCTTTTGAGGATGGAGTCCGCAGGAAAGCAGAGAGGGCCAAATTGTCTGTGGCATTTGAAAGAGTTCCAGGAGGCAGTGAGTACCAGCATTACTTTTCCCCGCTGGCACCTTTGCTGTGGCAGCAAAAGCTGGACGTTTGTCTTTTTTGCTCCGGAGGCTGCCGAAAGCGAAAACAGGTGCTTTTGAGGATGGAGTCCGCAGGAAAGCAGAGAGGGCCAAATTGTCTGGGGCATTTGAAAGGGTTCCAGGAGGCAGTGAGAACCAGCATTACTTTTCCCCGCTGGCACCTTTGCTGTGGCAGCAAAACCTGGACGCTTGTCTTTTTTGCTCTCGAGGCTGCCGAAAGCGAAAACAGGTGCTTTTGAGGATGGAGTCCGCAGGAAAGCAGAGAGGGCCAAATTGTCTGTGGCATTTGAAGAGGTTCCAGGAGGCAGTGAGAACCAGCATTACTTTTCGCCGCTGGCACCTTTGCTGTGGCAGCAAAACCTGGACGTTTGTCTTTTTTGCTCCGGAGGCTGCCGAAAGCGAAAACAGGTGCTTTTGAGGATGGAGTCCGCAGGAAAGCAGAGAGGGCCAAATTGTCTGTGGCATTTGAAAGAGTTCCAGGAGGCAGTGAGAACCAGCATTACTTTTCCCCGCTGGCACCTTTGCTGTGGCAGCAAAACCTGGACGTTTGTCTTTTTTGCTCCGGAGGCTGCCGAAAGCGAAAACAGGTGCTTTTGAGGATGGAGTCCGCAGGAAAGCAGAGAGGGCCAAATTGTCTGGGGCATTTGAAAGAGTTCCAGGAGGCAGTGAGAACCAGCATTACTTTTCCCCGCTGGCACCTTTGCTGTGGCAGCAAAACCTGGACGTTTTTCTTTTTTGCTCCGGAGGCTGCCGAAAGCGAAAACAGGTGCTTTTGAGGATGGAGTCCGCAGGAAAGCAGAGAGTGCCAAATTGTCTGTGGCATTTGAAGAGGTTCCAGGAGGCAATGAGGACCAGCATCACTTTTCGCCGCTGGCACCTTTGCTGTGGCAGCAAAAGCTGGACGTTTGTCTTTTTACCACCGGAGGGCGCCGAAAGTGAAAAAAGGCGCTTTTGAGGATAGAGTCCGCAGGAAAGCAGAGAGGGCCAAATGGTCTGGGGCATTTGAAGGGGTTCCAGGAGGCAGTGAGGACCAGCATTACTTTTCCCCGCTGGCACCTTTGCTGTGGCAGCAAAACCTGGACGTTTTTCTTTTTTGCTCCGGAGGCTGCCGAAAGCGAAAACAGGTGCTTTTGAGGATGGAGTCCGCAGGAAAGCAGAGAGTGCCAAATTGTCTGTGGCATTTGAAGAGGTTCCAGGAGGCAATGAGGACCAGCATCACTTTTCGCCGCTGGCACCTTTGCTGTGGCAGCAAAAGCTGGACGTTTGTCTTTTTACCACCGGAGGGCGCCGAAAGTGAAAAAAGGCGCTTTTGAGGATAGAGTCCGCAGGAAAGCAGAGAGGGCCAAATGGTCTGGGGCATTTGAAAGGGTTCCAGGAGGCAGTGAGAACCAGCATCACTTTTCCCCGCTGGCTCCTTTGCTGTGGCAGCAAAACCTGGACGTTTGTCTTTTTTGCTCCGGAGGCTGCCGAAAGCGAAAACAGGTGCTTTTGAGGATGGAGTCCGCAGGAAAGCAGAGAGGGCCAAATTGTCTGTGGCATTTGAAAGAGTTCCAGGAGGCAGTGAGAACCAGCATTACTTTTCCCCGCTGGCACCTTTGCTGTGGCAGCAAAAGCTGGACGTTTGTCTTTTTTGCTCTGGAAACTGCCGAAAGCGAAAACAGGTGCTTTTGAGGATGGAGTCCGCAGGAAAGCAGAGAGGGCCAAATTGTCTGGGGCATTTGAAAGGGTTCCAGGAGGCAGTGAGAACCAGCATTACTTTTCCCCGCTGGCACCTTTGCTGTGGCAGCAAAAGCTGGACGTTTGTCTTTTTTGCTCCTGAGGATGCCGAAAGCGAAAACAGGTGCTTTTGACGATGGAGTCCGCAGGAAAGCAGAGAGGGCCAAATTGTCTGTGGCATTTGAAGAGGTTCCAGGAGGCAGTGAGAACCAGCATTACTTTTCGCCGCTGGCACCTTTGCTGTGGCAGCAAAACCTGGACGTTTGTCTTTTTTGCTCCGGAGGCTGCCGAAAGCGAAAACAGGTGCTTTTGAGGATGGAGTCCGCAGGAAAGCAGAGAGGGCCAAATTGTCTGTGGCATTTGAAAGAGTTCCAGGAGGCAGTGAGAACCAGCATTACTTTTCCCCGCTGGCACCTTTGCTGTGGCAGCAAAACCTGGACGTTTGTCTTTTTTGCTCCGGAGGCTGCCGAAAGCGAAAACAGGTGCTTTTGAGGATGGAGTCCGCAGGAAAGCAGAGAGGGCCAAATTGTCTGGGGCATTTGAAAGAGTTCCAGGAGGCAGTGAGAACCAGCATTACTTTTCCCCGCTGGCACCTTTGCTGTGGCAGCAAAACCTGGACGTTTTTCTTTTTTGCTCCGGAGGCTGCCGAAAGCGAAAACAGGTGCTTTTGAGGATGGAGTCCGCAGGAAAGCAGAGAGTGCCAAATTGTCTGTGGCATTTGAAGAGGTTCCAGGAGGCAATGAGGACCAGCATCACTTTTCGCCGCTGGCACCTTTGCTGTGGCAGCAAAAGCTGGACGTTTGTCTTTTTACCACCGGAGGGCGCCGAAAGTGAAAAAAGGCGCTTTTGAGGATAGAGTCCGCAGGAAAGCAGAGAGGGCCAAATGGTCTGGGGCATTTGAAGGGGTTCCAGGAGGCAGTGAGGACCAGCATTACTTTTCCCCGCTGGCACCTTTGCTGTGGCAGCAAAAGCTGGACGTTTGTCTTTTTTGCTCCGGAGGCTGCCGAAAGCGAAAACAGGTGCTTTTGAGGATGGAGTCCGCAGGAAAGCAGAGAGGGCCAAATTGTCTGGGGCATTTGAAAGAGTTCCAGGAGGCAGTGAGAACCAGCATTACTTTTCCCCGCTGGCACCTTTGCTGTGGCAGCAAAACCTGGACGTTTTTCTTTTTTGCTCCGGAGGCTGCCGAAAGCGAAAACAGGTGCTTTTGAGGATGGAGTCCGCAGGAAAGCAGAGAGTGCCAAATTGTCTGTGGCATTTGAAGAGGTTCCAGGAGGCAATGAGGACCAGCATCACTTTTCGCCGCTGGCACCTTTGCTGTGGCAGCAAAACCTGGACGTTTGTCTTTTTACCACCAGAGGGCGCCGAAAGTGAAAAAAGGCGCTTTTGAGGATAGAGACCGCAGGAAAGCAGAGAGGGCCAAATGGTCTGGGGCATTTGAAGGGGTTCCAGGAGGCAGTGAGGACCAGCATTACTTTTCCCCGCTGGCACCTTTGCTGTGGCAGCAAAAGCTGGACGTTTGTCTTTTTTGCTCCGGAGGCTGCCGAAAGCGAAAACAGGTGCTTTTGAGGATGGAGTCCGCAGGAAAGCAGAGAGGGCCAAATTGTCTGTGGCATTTGAAAGAGTTCCAGGAGGCAGTGAGAACCAGCATTACTTTTCCCCGCTGGCACCTTTGCTGTGGCAGCAAAAGCTGGACGTTTGTCTTTTTTGCTCTGGAAACTGCCGAAAGCGAAAACAGGTGCTTTTGAGGATGGAGTCCGCAGGAAAGCAGAGAGGGCCAAATTGTCTGGGGCATTTGAAAGAGTTCCTGGAGGCAGTGAGAACCAGCATTACTTTTCCCCGCTGGCACCTTTGCTGTGGCAGCAAAACCTGGACGTTTGTCTTTTTTGCTCCGGAGGCTGCCGAAAGCGAAAACAGGTGCTTTTGAGGATGGAGTCCGCAGGAAAGCAGAGAGGGCCAAATTGTCTGTGGCATTTGAAGAGGTTCCAGGAGGCAGTGAGAACCAGCATTACTTTTCGCCGCTGGCACTTTTGCTGTGGCAGCAAAACCTGGACGTTTGTCTTTTTTGCTCCGGAGGTTGCCGAAAGCGAAAACAGGTGCTTTTGAGGATGGAGTCCGCAGGAAAGCAGAGAGGGCCAAATTGTCTGTGGCATTTGAAAGAGTTCCAGGAAGCAGTGAGAACCAGCATTACTTTTCGCCGCTGGCACCTTTGCTGTGGCAGCAAAACCTGGACGTTTGTCTTTTTTGCTCCGGAGGCTGCCGAAAGCGAAAACAGGTGCTTTTGAGGATGGAGTCCGCAGGAAAGCAGAGAGGGCCAAATTGTCTGGGGCATTTGAAAGAGTTCCAGGAGGCAGTGAGAACCAGCATTACTTTTCCCCGCTGGCACCTTCGCTGTGGCAGCAAAACCTGGACGTTTTTCTTTTTTGCTCCGGAGGCTGCCGAAAGCGAAAACAGGTGCTTTTGAGGATGGAGTCCGCAGGAAAGCAGAGAGTGCCAAATTGTCTGTGGCATTTGAAGAGGTTCCAGGAGGCAATGAGGACCAGCATCACTTTTCGCCGCTGGCACCTTTGCTGTGGCAGCAAAAGCTGGACGTTTGTCTTTTTACCACCGGAGGGCGCCGAAAGTGAAAAAAGGCGCTTTTGAGGATAGAGTCCGCAGGAAAGCAGAGAGGGCCAAATGGTCTGGGGCATTTGAAGGGGTTCCAGGAGGCAGTGAGGACCAGCATTACTTTTCCCCGCTGGCACCTTTGCTGTGGCAGCAAAACCTGGACGTTTGTCTTTTTTGCTCCGGAGGCTGCCGAAAGCGAAAACAGGTGCTTTTGAGGATGGAGTCCGCAGGAAAGCAGAGAGGGCCAAATTGTCTGGGGCATTTGAAAGAGTTCCAGGAGGCAGTGAGAACCAGCATTACTTTTCCCCGCTGGCACCTTTGCTGTGGCAGCAAAACCTGGACGTTTTTCTTTTTTGCTCCGGAGGCTGCCGAAAGCGAAAACAGGTGCTTTTGAGGATGGAGTCCGCAGGAAAGCAGAGAGTGCCAAATTGTCTGTGGCATTTGAAGAGGTTCCAGGAGGCAATGAGGACCAGCATCACTTTTCGCCGCTGGCACCTTTGCTGTGGCAGCAAAAGCTGGACGTTTGTCTTTTTACCACCAGAGGGCGCCGAAAGTGAAAAAAGGCGCTTTTGAGGATAGAGACCGCAGGAAAGCAGAGAGGGCCAAATGGTCTGGGGCATGTGAAGGGGTTCCAGGAGGCAGTGAGGACCAGCATTACTTTTCCCCGCTGGCACCTTTGCTGTGGCAGCAAAAGCTGGACGTTTGTCTTTTTTGCTCCGGAGGCTGCCGAAAGCGAAAACAGGTGCTTTTGAGGATGGAGTCCGCAGGAAAGCAGAGAGGGCCAAATTGTCTGTGGCATTTGAAAGAGTTCCAGGAGGCAGTGAGAACCAGCATTACTTTTCCCGGCTGGCACCTTTGCTGTGGCAGCAAAAGCTGGACGTTTGTCTTTTTTGCTCTGGAAACTGCCGAAAGCGAAAACAGGTGCTTTTGAGGATGGAGTCCGCAGGAAAGCAGAGAGGGCCAAATTGTCTGGGGCATTTGAAAGAGTTCCTGGAGGCAGTGAGAACCAGCATTACTTTTCCCCGCTGGCACCTTTGCTGTGGCAGCAAAAGCTGGACGTTTGTCTTTTTTGCTCCGGAGGCTGCCGAAAGCGAAAACAGGTGCTTTTGAGGATGGAGTCCGCAGGAAAGCAGAGAGGGCCAAATTGTCTGTGGCATTTGAAGAGGTTCCAGGAGGCAGTGAGAACCAGCATTACTTTTCGCCGCTGGCACTTTTGCTGTGGCAGCAAAACCTGGACGTTTGTCTTTTTTGCTCCGGAGGTTGCCGAAAGCGAAAACAGGTGCTTTTGAGGATGGAGTCCGCAGGAAAGCAGAGAGGGCCAAATTGTCTGTGGCATTTGAAAGAGTTCAAGGAAGCAGTGAGAACCAGCATTACTTTTCGCCGCTGGCACCTTTGCTGTGGCAGCAAAACCTGGACGTTTGTCTTTTTTGCTCCGGAGGTTGCCGAAAGCGAAAACAGGTGCTTTTGAGGATGGAGTCCGCAGGAAAGCAGAGAGGGCCAAATTGTCTGTGGCATTTGAAAGAGTTCCAGGAGGCAGTGAGAACCAGCATTACTTTTCCCCGCTGGCACCTTTGCTGTGGCAGCAAAACATGGACGTTTGTCTTTTTTGCTCCGGAGGCTGCCGAAAGCGAAAACAGGTGCTTTTGAGGATGGAGTCCGCAGGAAAGCAGAGAGGGCCAAATTGTCTGGGGCATTTGAAAGAGTTCCAGGAGGCAGTGAGAACCAGCATTACTTTTCCCCGCTGGCACCTTTGCTGTGGCAGCAAAAGCTGGACGTTTGTCTTTTTTGCTCCTGAGGATGCCGAAAGAGAAAACAGGTGCTTTTGAGGATGGAGTCCGCAGGAAAGCAGAGAGGGCCAAATTGTCTGGGGCATTTGAAAGGGTTCCAGGAGGCAATGAGGACCAGCATTACTTTTCCCCGCTGGCAACTTTTCTGTGGCAGGAAAACCTGGACGTTTGTCTTTTTTGCTCTGGAAACTGCCGAAATCGAAAACAGGTGCTTTTGAGGATGGAGTCCGCAGGAAAGCAGAGAGTGCCAAATTGTCTGTGGCATTTGAAGAGGTTCCAGGAGGCAATGAGGACCAGCATCACTTTTCCCCGCTGGCACCTTTGCTGTGGCAGCAAAAGCTGGACGTTTGTCTTTTTACCACCGGAGGGCGCCGAAAGTGAAAAAAGGCGTTTTTGAGGATAGAGTCCGCAGGAAAGCAGAGAGGGCCAAATGGTCTGGGGCATTTGAAGGGGTTCCAGGAGGCAGTGAGGACCAGCATTACTTTTCCCCGCTGGCACCTTTGCTGTGGCAGCAAAAGCTGGACGTTTGTCTTTTTTGCTCCGGAGGCTGCCGAAAGCGAAAACAGGTGCTTTTGAGGATGGAGTCCGCAGGAAAGCAGAGAGGGCCAAATTGTCTGTGGCATTTGAAAGAGTTCCAGGAGGTAGTGAGAACCAGCATTACTTTTCGCCGCTGGCACTTTTGCTGTGGCAGGAAAAGCTGGACGTTTGTCTTTTTTGCTCCGGAGGCTGCCGAAAGCGAAAACAGGTGCTTTTGAGGATGGAGTCCGCAGGAAAGCAGAGAGGGCCAAATTGTCTGGGGCATTTGAAAGGGTTCCAGGAGGCAGTGAGAACCAGCATTACTTTTCCCCGCTGGCACCTTTGCTGTGGCAGCAAAAGCTGGACGTTTGTCTTTTTTGCTCCTGAGGATGCCGAAAGCGAAAACAGGTGCTTTTGAGGATGGAGTCCGCAGGAAAGCAGAGAGGGCCAAATTGTCTGTGGCATTTGAAAGAGTTCCTGGAGGCAGTGAGAACCAGCATTACTTTTCCCCGCTGGCACCTTTGCTGTGGCAGCAAAACCTGGACGTTTGTCTTTTTTGCTGCGGAGGCTGCCGAAAGCGAAAACAGGTGCTTTTGAGGATGGAGTCCGCAGGAAAGCAGAGAGGGCCAAATGGTCTGGGGCATTTGAAAGAGTTCCAGGAGGCAGTGAGAACCAGCATTACTTTTCCCCGCTGGCACCTTTGCTGTGGCAGCAAAAGCTGGACGTTTGTCTTTTTTGCTCTGGAAACTGCCGAAAGCGAAAACAGGTGCTTTTGAGGATGGAGTCCGCAGGAAAGCAGAGAGGGCCAAATTGTCTGAGGCATTTGAAAGGGTTCCAGGAGGCAGTGAGAACCAGCATTACTTTTCCCCGCTGGCACCTTTGCTGTGGCAGCAAAAGCTGGACGTTTGTCTTTTTTGCTCCTGAGGATGCCGAAAGCGAAAACAGGTGCTTTTGAGGATGGAGTCCGCAGGAAAGCAGAGAGGGCCAAATTGTCTGGGGCATTTGAAAGAGTTCCTGGAGGCAGTGAGAACCAGCATTACTTTTCCCCGCTGGCACCTTTGCTGTGGCAGCAAAACCTGGACGTTTGTCTTTTTTGCTCCGGAGGCTGCCGAAAGCGAAAACAGGTGCTTTTGAGGATGGAGTCCGCAGGAAAGCAGAGAGGGCCAAATTGTCTGTGGCATTTGAAGAGGTTCCAGGAGGCAGTGAGAACCAGCATTACTTTTCCCCGCTGGCACCTTTGCTGTGGCAGCAAAACCTGGACGTTTGTCTTTTTTGCTCCGGAGGTTGCCGAAAGCGAAAACAGGTGCTTTTGAGGATGGAGTCCGCAGGAAAGCAGAGAGGGCCAAATTGTCTGTGGCATTTGAAAGAGTTCCAGGAAGCAGTGAGAACCAGCATTACTTTTCGCCGCTGGCACCTTTGCTGTGGCAGCAAAACCTGGACGTTTGTCTTTTTTGCTCCGGAGGTTGCCGAAAGCGAAAACAGGTGCTTTTGAGGATGGAGTCCGCAGGAAAGCAGAGAGGGCCAAATTGTCTGTGGCATTTGAAAGAGTTCCAGGAGGCAGTGAGAACCAGCATTACTTTTCCCCGCTGGCACCTTTGCTGTGGCAGCAAAACATGGACGTTTGTCTTTTTTGCTCCGGAGGCTGCCGAAAGCGAAAACAGGTGCTTTTGAGGATGGAGTCCGCAGGAAAGCAGAGAGGGCCAAATTGTCTGGGGCATTTGAAAGAGTTCCAGGAGGCAGTGAGAACCAGCATTACTTTTCCCCGCTGGCACCTTTGCTGTGGCAGCAAAAGCTGGACGTTTGTCTTTTTTGCTCCGGAGGCTGCCGAAAGCGAAAACAGGTGCTTTTGAGGATGGAGTCCGCAGGAAAGCAGAGAGGGCCAAATTGTCTGGGGCATTTGAAAGGGTTCCAGGAGGCAATGAGGACCAGCATTACTTTTCCCCGCTGGCAACTTTTCTGTGGCAGGAAAACCTGGACGTTTGTCTTTTTTGCTCTGGAAACTGCCGAAATCGAAAACAGGTGCTTTTGAGGATGGAGTCCGCAGGAAAGCAGAGAGTGCCAAATTGTCTGTGGCATTTGAAGAGGTTCCAGGAGGCAATGAGGACCAGCATCACTTTTCCCCGCTGGCACCTTTGCTGTGGCAGCAAAAGCTGGACGTTTGTCTTTTTACCACCGGAGGGCGCCGAAAGTGAAAAAAGGCGCTTTTGAGGATAGAGTCCGCAGGAAAGCAGAGAGGGCCAAATTGTCTGGGGCATTTGAAGGGGTTCCAGGAGGCAGTGAGGACCAGCATTACTTTTCCCCGCTGGCACCTTTGCTGTGGCAGCAAAACCTGGACGTTTGTCTTTTTTGCTCCGGAGGCTGCCGAAAGCGAAAACAGGTGCTTTTGAGGATGGAGTCCGCAGGAAAGCAGAGAGGGCCAAATTGTCTGTGGCATTTGAAAGAGTTCCAGGAGGTAGTGAGAACCAGCATTACTTTTCGCCGCTGGCACTTTTGCTGTGGCAGGAAAAGCTGGACGTTTGTCTTTTTTGCTACGGAGGCTGCCGAAAGCGAAAACAGATGCTTTTGAGGATGGAGTCCGCAGGAAAGCAGAGAGGGCCAAATTGTCTGGGGCATTTGAAAGGGTTCCAGGAGGCAGTGAGAACCAGCATTACTTTTCCCCGCTGGCACCTTTGCTGTGGCAGCAAAAGCTGGACGTTTGTCTTTTTTGCTCCTGAGGATGCCGAAAGCGAAAACAGGTGCTTTTGAGGATGGAGTCCGCAGGAAAGCAGAGAGGGCCAAATTGTCTGTGGCATTTGAAAGAGTTCCAGGAGGCAGTGAGAACCAGCATTACTTTTCCCCGCTGGCACCTTTGCTGTGGCAGCAAAACATGGATGTTTGTCTTTTTTGCTCCGGAGGCTGCCGAAAGCGAAAACAGGTGCTTTTGAGGATGGAGTCCGCAGGAAAGCAGAGAGGGCCAAATTGTCTGGGGCATTTGAAAGAGTTCCAGGAGGCAGTGAGAACCAGCATTACTTTTCCCCGCTGGCACCTTTGCTGTGGCAGCAAAAGCTGGACGTTTGTCTTTTTTGCTCCGGAGGCTGCCGAAAGCGAAAACAGGTGCTTTTGAGGATGGAGTCCGCAGGAAAGCAGAGAGGGCCAAATTGTCTGTGGCATTTGAAAGGGTTCCAGGAGGCAATGAGGACCAGCATTACTTTTCCCCGCTGGCAACTTTGCTGTGGCAGGAAAACCTGGACGTTTGTCTTTTTTGCTCTGGAAACTGCCGAAATCGAAAACAGGTGCTTTTGAGGATGGAGTCCGCAGGAAAGCAGAGAGGGCCAAATTGTCTGTGGCATTTGAAAGAGTTCCAGGAGGCAATGAGGACCAGCATCACTTTTCCCCGCTGGCACCTTTGCTGTGGCAGCAAAAGCTGGACGTTTGTCTTTTTACCACCGGAGGGCGCCGAAAGTGAAAAAAGGCGCTTTTGAGGATAGAGTCCGCAGGAAAGCAGAGAGGGCCAAATGGTCTGGGGCATTTGAAGGGGTTCCAGGAGGCAGTGAGGACCAGCATTACTTTTCCCCGCTGGCACCTTTGCTGTGGCAGCAAAAGCTGGACGTTTGTCTTTTTTGCTCCGGAGGCTGCCGAAAGCGAAAACAGGTGCTTTTGAGGATGGAGTCCGCAGGAAAGCAGAGAGGGCCAAATTGTCTGTGGCATTTGAAAGAGTTCCAGGAGGTAGTGAGAACCAGCATTACTTTTCGCCGCTGGCACTTTTGCTGTGGCAGGAATAGCTGGACGTTTGTCTTTTTTGCTCCGGAGGCTGCCGAAAGCGAAAACAGGTGCTTTTGAGGATGGAGTCCGCAGGAAAGCAGAGAGGGCCAAATTGTCTGGGGCATTTGAAAGGGTTCCAGGAGGCAGTGAGAACCAGCATTACTTTTCCCCGCTGGCACCTTTGCTGTGGCAGCAAAAGCTGGACGTTTGTCTTTTTTGCTCCTGAGGATGCCGAAAGCGAAAACAGGTGCTTTTGAGGATGGAGTCCGCAGGAAAGCAGAGAGGGCCAAATTGTCTGTGGCATTTGAAAGAGTTCCTGGAGGCAGTGAGAACCAGCATTACTTTTCCCCGCTGGCACCTTTGCTGTGGCAGCAAAACCTGGACGTTTGTCTTTTTTGCTGCGGAGGCTGCCGAAAGCGAAAACAGGTGCTTTTGAGGATGGAGTCCGCAGGAAAGCAGAGAGGGCCAAATTGTCTGTGGCATTTGAAGAGGTTCCAGGAGGCAGTGAGAACCAGCATTACTTTTCGCCGCTGGCACTTTTGCTGTGGCAGCAAAACCTGGACGTTTGTCTTTTTTGCTCCGGAGGTTGCCGAAAGCGAAAACAGGTGCTTTTGAGGATGGAGTCCGCAGGAAAGCAGAGAGGGCCAAATTGTCTGTGGCATTTGAAAGAGTTCCAGGAAGCAGTGAGAACCAGCATTACTTTTCCCCGCTGGCACCTTTGCTGTGGCAGCAAAAGCTGGACGTTTGTCTTTTTTGCTCTGGAGGATGCCGACAGCGAAAAAAGGTGCTTTTGAGGATGGAGTCCGCAGGAAAGCAGAGAGGGCCAAATTGTCTGTGGCATTTGAAAGAGTTCCAGGAGGCAGTGAGAACCAGCATTACTTTTCCCCGCTGGCACCTTTGCTGTGGCAGCAAAAGCTGGACGTTTGTCTTTTTTGCTCTGGAGGCTGCCGAAAGCGAAAACAGGTGCTTTTGAGGATGGAGTCCGCAGGAAAGCAGAGAGGGCCAAATTGTCTGTGGCATTTGAAAGAGTTCCAGGAGACAGTGAGAACCAGCATTACTTTTCCCCGCTGGCACCTTTGCTGTGGCAGCAAAACCTGGACGTTTGTCTTTTTTGATCCTGAGGATGCCGAAAGCGAAAACAGGTGCTTTTGAGGATGGAGTCCGCAGGAAAGCAGAGAGGGCCAAATTGTCTGTGGCATTTGAAAGAGTTCCTGGAGGCAGTGAGAACCAGCATTACTTTTCCCCGCTGGCACCTTTGCTGTGGCAGCAAAACCTGGACGTTTGTCTTTTTTGCTCCGGAGGCTGCCGAAAGCTAAAACAGGTGCTTTTGAGGATGGAGTCCGCAGGAAAGCAGAGAGGGCCAAATTGTCTGTGGCATTTGAAGAGGTTCCAGGAGGCAGTGAGAACCAGCATTACTTTTCGCTGCTGGCACCTTTGCTGTGGCAGCAAAACCTGGACGTTTGTCTTTTTTGCTCCGGAGGTTGCCGAAAGCGAAAACAGGTGCTTTTGAGGATGGAGTCCGCAGGAAAGCAGAGAGGGCCAAATTGTCTGTGGCATTTGAAAGAGTTCCAGGAAGCAGTGAGAACCAGCATTACTTTTCGACGCTGGCACCTTTGCTGTGGCAGCAAAAGCTGGACGTTTGTCTTTTTTGCTCTGGAGGATGCCGACAGCAAAAAAAGGTGCTTTTGAGGATGGAGTCCGCAGGAAAGCAGAGAGGGCCAAATTGTCTGGGGCATTTGAAAGGGTTCCAGGAGGCAGTGAGAACCAGCATTACTTTTCCCCGCTGGCACCTTTGCTGTGGCAGCAAAACCTGGACGTTTGTCTTTTTTGTTCTGGAGGCTGCCGAAAGCGAAAACAGGTGCTTTTGAGGATGGAGTCCGCAGGAAAGCAGAGAGGGCCAAATTGTCTGGGGCATTTGAAAGGGTTCCAGGAGGCAGTGAGAACCAGCATTACTTTTCCCCGCTGGCACCTTTGCTGTGGCAGCAAAACCTGGACGTTTGTCTTTTTTGCTCCTGAGGATGCCGAAAGCGAAAACAGGTGCTTTTGAGGATGGAGTCCGCAGGAAAGCAGAGAGGGCCAAATTGTCTGATGCATTTGATAGAGTTCCAGGAGGCAGTGAGAACCAGCATTACTTTTCGCCGCTGGCACCTTTGCTGTGGCAGCAAAAGCTGGACTTTTGTCTTTTTTGCTCCAAACACTGCCGAAAGCGAAAACAGGTGCTTTTGAGGATGGAGTCCGCAGGAAAGCAGAGAGGGCCAAATTGTCTGTGGCATTTGAAAGAGTTCCAGGAGGTAGTGAGAACCAGCATTACTTTTCGCCGCTGGCACTTTTGCTGTGGCAGGAAAAGCTGGACGTTTGTCTTTTTTGCTCCGGAGGCTGCCGAAAGCGAAAACAGGTGCTTTTGAGGATGGAGTCCGCAGGAAAGCAGAGAGGGCCAAATTGTCTGGGGCATTTGAAAGGGTTCCAGGAGGCAGTGAGAACCAGCATTACTTTTCCCCGCTGGCACCTTTGCTGTGGCAGCAAAAGCTGGACGTTTGTCTTTTTTGCTCCTGAGGATGCCGAAAGCGAAAACAGGTGCTTTTGAGGATGGAGTCCGCAGGAAAGCAGAGAGGGCCAAATTGTCTGTGGCATTTGAAAGAGTTCCTGGAGGCAGTGAGAACCAGCATTACTTTTCCCCGCTGGCACCTTTGCTGTGGCAGCAAAACCTGGACGTTTGTCTTTTTTGCTGCGGAGGCTGCCGAAAGCGAAAACAGGTGCTTTTGAGGATGGAGTCCGCAGGAAAGCAGAGAGGGCCAAATTGTCTGTGGCATTTGAAGAGGTTCCAGGAGGCAGTGAGAACCAGCATTACTTTTCGCCGCTGGCACTTTTGCTGTGGCAGCAAAACCTGGACGTTTGTCTTTTTTGCTCCGGAGGTTGCCGAAAGCGAAAACAGGTGCTTTTGAGGATGGAGTCCGCAGGAAAGCAGAGAGGGCCAAATTGTCTGTGGCATTTGAAAGAGTTCCAGGAAGCAGTGAGAACCAGCATTACTTTTCCCCGCTGGCACCTTTGCTGTGGCAGCAAAAGCTGGACGTTTGTCTTTTTTGCTCTGGAGGATGCCGAAAGCGAAAAAAGGTGCTTTTGAGGATGGAGTCCGCAGGAAAGCAGAGAGGGCCAAATTGTCTGTGGCATTTGAAAGAGTTCCAGGAGGCAGTGAGAACCAGCATTACTTTTCCCCGCTGGCACCTTTGCTGTGGCAGCAAAAGCTGGACGTTTGTCTTTTTTGCTCTGGAGGCTGCCGAAAGCGAAAACAGGTGCTTTTGAGGATGGAGTCCGCAGGAAAGCAGAGAGGGCCAAATTGTCTGTGGCATTTGAAAGAGTTCCAGGAGACAGTGAGAACCAGCATTACTTTTCCCCGCTGGCACCTTTGCTGTGGCAGCAAAACCTGGACGTTTGTCTTTTTTGATCCTGAGGATGCCGAAAGCGAAAACAGGTGCTTTTGAGGATGGAGTCCGCAGGAAAGCAGAGAGGGCCAAATTGTCTGTGGCATTTGAAAGAGTTCCTGGAGGCAGTGAGAACCAGCATTACTTTTCCCCGCTGGCACCTTTGCTGTGGCAGCAAAACCTGGACGTTTGTCTTTTTTGCTCCGGAGGCTGCCGAAAGCTAAAACAGGTGCTTTTGAGGATGGAGTCCGCAGGAAAGCAGAGAGGGCCAAATTGTCTGTGGCATTTGAAGAGGTTCCAGGAGGCAGTGAGAACCAGCATTACTTTTCGCCGCTGGCACCTTTGCTGTGGCAGCAAAACCTGGACGTTTGTCTTTTTTGCTCCGGAGGTTGCCGAAAGCGAAAACAGGTGCTTTTGAGGATGGAGTCCGCAGGAAAGCAGAGAGGGCCAAATTGTCTGTGGCATTTGAAAGAGTTCCAGGAAGCAGTGAGAACCAGCATTACTTTTCGACGCTGGCACCTTTGCTGTGGCAGCAAAAGCTGGACGTTTGTCTTTTTTGCTCTGGAGGATGCCGACAGCAAAAACAGGTGCTTTTGAGGATGGAGTCCGCAGGAAAGCAGAGAGGGCCAAATTGTCTGGGGCATTTGAAAGGGTTCCAGGAGGCAGTGAGAACCAGCATTACTTTTCCCCGCTGGCACCTTTGCTGTGGCAGCAAAACCTGGACGTTTGTCTTTTTTGTTCTGGAGGCTGCCGAAAGCGAAAACAGGTGCTTTTGAGGATGGAGTCCGCAGGAAAGCAGAGAGGGCCAAATTGTCTGGGGCATTTGAAAGGGTTCCAGGAGGCAGTGAGAACCAGCATTACTTTTCCCCGCTGGCACCTTTGCTGTGGCAGCAAAACCTGGACGTTTGTCTTTTTTGCTCCTGAGGATGCCGAAAGCGAAAACAGGTGCTTTTGAGGATGGAGTCCGCAGGAAAGCATAGAGGGCCAAATTGTCTGATGCATTTGATAGAGTTCCAGGAGGCAGTGAGAACCAGCATTACTTTTCGCCGCTGGCACCTTTGCTGTGGCAGCAAAAGCTGGACTTTTGTCTTTTTTGCTCCAAACACTGCCGAAAGCGAAAACAGGTGCTTTTGAGGATGGAGTCCGCAGGAAAGCAGAGAGGGCCAAATTGTCTGAGGCATTTGAAAGGGTTCCAGGAGGCAGTGAGAACCAGCATTACTTTTCCCCGCTGGCACCTTTGCTGTGGCAGCAAAAGCTGGACGTTTGTCTTTTTTGCTCCGGAGGCTGCCGAAAGCGAAAACAGGTGCTTTTGAGGATGGAGTCCGCAGGAAAGCAGAGAGGGCCAAATTGTCTGGGGCATTTGAAAGGGTTCCAGGAGGCAGTGAGAACCAGCATTACTTTTCCTGGCTGGCACCTTTGCTGTGGCAGCAAAAGCTGGACGTTTGTCTTTTTTGCTCCTGAGGATGCCGAAAGCGAAAACAGGTGCTTTTGAGGATGGAGTCCGCAGGAAAGCAGAGAGGGCAAAATTGTCTGGGGCATTTGAAAGGGTTCCAGGAGGCAGTGAGAACCAGCATTACTTTTCCCCGCTGGCACCTTTGCTGTGGCAGCAAAAGCTGGACGTTTGTCTTTTTTGCTCCGGAGGCTGCCGAAAGCGAAAACAGGTGCTTTTGAGGATGGAGTCCGCAGGAAAGAAGAGAGGGCCAAATAGTCTGTGGCATTTGAAAGAGTTCCAGGAGGCCGTGATAACCAGCATTACTTTTCCCCGCTGGCACCTTTGCTGTGGCAGCAAAACCTGGACGTTTGTCTTTTTTGCTCCGGAGGCTGCCGAAAGCGAAAACAGGTGCTTTTGAGGATGGAGTCCGCAGGAAAGCAGAGAGGGCCAAATTGTCTGTGGCATTTGAAGAGGTTCCAGGAGGCAGTGAGAACCAGCATTACTTTTCGCCGCTGGCACCTTTGCTGTGGCAGCAAAACCTGGACGTTTGTCTTTTTTGCTCCGGAGGTTGCCGAAAGCGAAAACAGGTGCTTTTGAGGATGGAGTCCGCAGGAAAGCAGAGAGGGCCAAATTGTCTGTGGCATTTGAAAGAGTTCCAGGAAGCAGTGAGAACCAGCATTACTTTTCGACGCTGGCACCTTTGCTGTGGCAGCAAAAGCTGGACGTTTGTCTTTTTTGCTCTGGAGGATGCCGACAGCAAAAAAAGGTGCTTTTGAGGATGGAGTCCGCAGGAAAGCAGAGAGGGCCAAATTGTCTGGGGCATTTGAAAGGGTTCCAGGAGGCAGTGAGAACCAGCATTACTTTTCCCCGCTGGCACCTTTGCTGTGGCAGCAAAACCTGGACGTTTGTCTTTTTTGTTCTGGAGGCTGCCGAAAGCGAAAACAGGTGCTTTTGAGGATGGAGTCCGCAGGAAAGCAGAGAGGGCCAAATTGTCTGGGGCATTTGAAAGGGTTCCAGGAGGCAGTGAGAACCAGCATTACTTTTCCCCGCTGGCACCTTTGCTGTGGCAGCAAAACCTGGACGTTTTTCTTTTTTGCTCCTGAGGATGCCGAAAGCGAAAACAGGTGCTTTTGAGGATGGAGTCCGCAGGAAAGCAGAGAGGGCCAAATTGTCTGATGCATTTGATAGAGTTCCAGGAGGCAGTGAGAACCAGCATTACTTTTCGCCGCTGGCACCTTTGCTGTGGCAGCAAAAGCTGGACTTTTGTCTTTTTTGCTCCAAACACTGCCGAAAGCGAAAACAGGTGCTTTTGAGGATGGAGTCCGCAGGAAAGCAGATGAGGGCCAAATTGTCTGAGGCATTTGAAAGGGTTCCAGGAGGCAGTGAGAACCAGCATTACTTTTCCCCGCTGGCACCTTTGCTGTGGCAGGAAAAGCTGGACGTTTGTCTTTTTTGCTCCGGAGGCTGCCGAAAGCGAAAACAGGTGCTTTTGAGGATGGAGTCCGCAGGAAAGCAGAGAGGGCCAAATTGTCTGGGGCATTTGAAAGGGTTCCAGGAGGCAGTGAGAACCAGCATTACTTTTCCTGGCTGGCACCTTTGCTGTGGCAGCAAAAGCTGGACGTTTGTCTTTTTTGCTCCTGAGGATGCCGAAAGCGAAAACAAGTGCTTTTGAGGATGGAGTCCGCAGGAAAGCAGAGAGGGCAAAATTGTCTGGGGCATTTGAAAGGGTTCCAGGAGGCAGTGAGAACCAGCATTACTTTTCCCCGCTGGCACCTTTGCTGTGGCAGCAAAACCTGGACGTTTGTCTTTTTTGCTCCGGAGGATGCCGAAAGCGAAAAGAGGTGCTTTTGAGGATGGAGTCCGCAGGAAAGCAGAGAGGGCTAAATTGTCTGGGGCATTTGAAAGGGTTCCAGGAGGCAGTGAGAACCAGCATTACTTTTCCCGGCTGGCATATTTGCTGTGGCAGCAAAAGCTGGACCTTTGTCTTTTTTGCTCCGGAGGTTGCCGAAAGCGAAAACAGGTGCTTTTGAGGATGGAGTCCGCAGGAAAGCAGAGAGGGCCAAATTGTCTGGGGCATTTGAAAGAGTTCCAGGAGGCAGTGAGAACCAGCATTACTTTTCCCCGCTGGCACCTTTGCTGTGGCAGCAAAAGCTGGACGTTTGTCTTTTTTGCTCCGGAGGCTGCCGAAAGCGAAAAAAGGTGCTTTTGAGGATGAAGTCCGCAGGAAAGCAGAGAGGGCCAAATTGTCTGTGGCATTTGAAAGAGTTCCAGGAGACAGTGAGAACCAGCATTACTTTTCCCCGCTGGCACCTTTGCTGTGGCAGGAAAAGCTGGACGTTTGTCTTTTTTGCTCCTGAGGATGCCGAAAGCGAAAACAGGTGCTTTTGAGGATGGAGTCCGCAGGAAAGCAGAGAGGGCCAAATTGTCTGGGGCATTTGAAAGGGTTCCAGGAGGCAGTGAGAACCAGCATTACTTTTCCCCGCTGGCACCTTTGCTGTGGCAGCAAAACCTGGACGTTTTTCTTTTTTGCTCCTGAGGATGCCGAAAGCGAAAACAGGTGCTTTTGAGGATGGAGTCCGCAGGAAAGCAGAGAGGGCCAAATTGTCTGATGCATTTGATAGAGTTCCAGGAGGCAGTGAGAACCAGCATTACTTTTCGCCGCTGGCACCTTTGCTGTGGCAGCAAAAGCTGGACTTTTGTCTTTTTTGCTCCAAACACTGCCGAAAGCGAAAACAGGTGCTTTTGAGGATGGAGTCCGCAGGAAAGCAGATGAGGGCCAAATTGTCTGAGGCATTTGAAAGGGTTCCAGGAGGCAGTGAGAACCAGCATTACTTTTCCCCGCTGGCACCTTTGCTGTGGCAGGAAAAGCTGGACGTTTGTCTTTTTTGCTCCGGAGGCTGCCGAAAGCGAAAACAGGTGCTTTTGAGGATGGAGTCCGCAGGAAAGCAGAGAGGGCCAAATTGTCTGGGGCATTTGAAAGGGTTCCAGGAGGCAGTGAGAACCAGCATTACTTTTCCTGGCTGGCACCTTTGCTGTGGCAGCAAAAGCTGGACGTTTGTCTTTTTTGCTCCTGAGGATGCCGAAAGCGAAAACAAGTGCTTTTGAGGATGGAGTCCGCAGGAAAGCAGAGAGGGCAAAATTGTCTGGGGCATTTGAAAGGGTTCCAGGAGGCAGTGAGAACCAGCATTACTTTTCCCCGCTGGCACCTTTGCTGTGGCAGCAAAACCTGGACGTTTGTCTTTTTTGCTCCGGAGGATGCCGAAAGCGAAAAGAGGTGCTTTTGAGGATGGAGTCCGCAGGAAAGCAGAGAGGGCTAAATTGTCTGGGGCATTTGAAAGGGTTCCAGGAGGCAGTGAGAACCAGCATTACTTTTCCCGGCTGGCATATTTGCTGTGGCAGCAAAAGCTGGACCTTTGTCTTTTTTGCTCCGGAGGTTGCCGAAAGCGAAAACAGGTGCTTTTGAGGATGGAGTCCGCAGGAAAGCAGAGAGGGCCAAATTGTCTGGGGCATTTGAAAGAGTTCCAGGAGGCAGTGAGAACCAGCATTACTTTTCCCCGCTGGCACCTTTGCTGTGGCAGCAAAAGCTGGACGTTTGTCTTTTTTGCTCCGGAGGCTGCCGAAAGCGAAAAAAGGTGCTTTTGAGGATGAAGTCCGCAGGAAAGCAGAGAGGGCCAAATTGTCTGTGGCATTTGAAAGAGTTCCAGGAGACAGTGAGAACCAGCATTACTTTTCCCCGCTGGCACCTTTGCTGTGGCAGGAAAAGCTGGACGTTTGTCTTTTTTGCTCCTGAGGATGCCGAAAGCGAAAACAGGTGCTTTTGAGGATGGAGTCCGCAGGAAAGCAGAGAGGGCCAAATTGTCTGATGCATTTGATAGAGTTCCAGGAGGCAGTGAGAACCAGCATTACTTTTCGCCGCTGGCACCTTTGCTGTGGCAGCAAAAGCTGGACTTTTGTCTTTTTTGCTCCAAACACTGCCGAAAGCGAAAACAGGTGCTTTTGAGGATGGAGTCCGCAGGAAAGCAGATGAGGGCCAAATTGTCTGAGGCATTTGAAAGGGTTCCAGGAGGCAGTGAGAACCAGCATTACTTTTCCCCGCTGGCACCTTTGCTGTGGCAGGAAAAGCTGGACGTTTGTCTTTTTTGCTCCGGAGGCTGCCGAAAGCGAAAACAGGTGCTTTTGAGGATGGAGTCCGCAGGAAAGCAGAGAGGGCCAAATTGTCTGGGGCATTTGAAAGGGTTCCAGGAGGCAGTGAGAACCAGCATTACTTTTCCTGGCTGGCACCTTTGCTGTGGCAGCAAAAGCTGGACGTTTGTCTTTTTTGCTCCTGAGGATGCCGAAAGCGAAAACAAGTGCTTTTGAGGATGGAGTCCGCAGGAAAGCAGAGAGGGCAAAATTGTCTGGGGCATTTGAAAGGGTTCCAGGAGGCAGTGAGAACCAGCATTACTTTTCCCCGCTGGCACCTTTGCTGTGGCAGCAAAACCTGGACGTTTGTCTTTTTTGCTCCGGAGGCTGCCGAAAGCGAAAACAGGTGCTTTTGAGGATGGAGTCCGCAGGAAAGCAGAGAGGGCTAAATTGTCTGGGGCATTTGAAAGGGTTCCAGGAGGCAGTGAGAACCAGCATTACTTTTCCCGGCTGGCATATTTGCTGTGGCAGCAAAAGCTGGACCTTTGTCTTTTTTGCTCCGGAGGTTGCCGAAAGCGAAAACAGGTGCTTTTGAGGATGGAGTCCGCAGGAAAGCAGAGAGGGCCAAATTGTCTGGGGCATTTGAAAGAGTTCCAGGAGGCAGTGAGAACCAGCATTACTTTTCCCCGCTGGCACCTTTGCTGTGGCAGCAAAAGCTGGACGTTTGTCTTTTTTGCTCCGGAGGCTGCCGAAAGCGAAAAAAGGTGCTTTTGAGGATGAAGTCCGCAGGAAAGCAGAGAGGGCCAAATTGTCTGTGGCATTTGAAAGAGTTCCAGGAGACAGTGAGAACCAGCATTACTTTTCCCCGCTGGCACCTTTGCTGTGGCAGGAAAAGCTGGACGTTTTTCTTTTTTGCTCTGGAAACTGCCGAAAGCGAAAACAGGTGCTTTTGAGGATGGAGTCCGCAGGAAAGCAGAGAGGGCCAAATTGTCTGGGGCATTTGAAAGGGTTCCAGGAGGCAGTGAGAACCAGCATTACTTTTCCTGGCTGGCACCTTTGCTGTGGCAGCAAAAGCTGGACGTTTGTCTTTTTTGCTCCTGAGGATGCCGAAAGCGAAAACAGGTGCTTTTGAGGATGGAGTCCGCAGGAAAGCAGAGAGGGCAAAATTGTCTGGGGCATTTGAAAGGGTTCCAGGAGGCAGTGAGAACCAGCAATACTTTTCCCCGCTGGCACCTTTGCAGTGGCAGCAAAACCTGGACGTTTGTCTTTTTTGCTCCGGAGGCTGCCGAAAGCGAAAACAGGTGCTTTTGAGGATGGAGTCCGCAGGAAAGCAGAGAGGGCTAAATTGTCTGGGGCATTTGAAAGGGTTCCAGGAGGCAGTGAGAACCAGCATTACTTTTCCCGGCTGGCACATTTGCTGTGGCAGCAAAAGCTGGACCTTTGTCTTTTTTGCTCCTGAGGATGCCGAAAGCGAAAACAGGTGCTTTTGAGGATGGAGTCCGCAGGAAAGCAGAGAGGGCAAAATTGTCTGGGGCATTTGAAAGAGTTCCAGGAGGCAGTGAGAACCAGCATTACTTTTCCCCGCTGGCACCTTTGCTGTGGCAGCAAAAGCTGGACGTTTGTCTTTTTTGCTCTGGAAACTGCCGAAAGCGAAAACAGGTGCTTTTGAGGATGGAGTCCGCAGGAAAGCAGAGAGGGCCAAATTGTCTGGGGCATTTGAAAGGGTTCCAGGAGGCAGTGAGAACCAGCATTACTTTTCCCCGCTGGCACCTTTGCTGTGGCAGCAAAAGCTGGACGTTTGTCTTTTTTGCTCCTGAGGTTGCCGAAAGCGAAAACAGGTGCTTTTGAGGATGGAGTCCGCAGGAAAGCAGAGAGGGCCAAATTGTCTGGGGCATTTGAAGAGGTTCCAGGAGGCAGTGAGAACCAGCATTACTTTTCCCCGCTGGCACCTTTGCTGTGGCAGCAAAACCTGGACGTTTGTCTTTTTTGCTCCGGAGGCTGCCGAAAGCGAAAACAGGTGCTTTTGAGGATGGAGTCCGCAGGAAAGCAGAGAGGGCCAAATTGTCTGTGGCATTTGAAGAGGTTCCAGGAGGCAGTGAGAACCAGCATTACTTTTCCCGGCTGGCACCTTTGCTGTGGCAGCAAAACCTGGACGTTTGTCTTTTTTGCTCCTGAGGATGCCGAAAGCGAAAAGAGGTGCTTTTGAGGATGGAGTCCGCAGGAAAGCAGAGAGGGCCAAATTGTCTGTGGCATTTGAAAGAGTTCCAGGAGGCAGTGAGAACCAGCATTACTTTTCGCCGCTGGCACCTTTGCTGTGGCAGCAAAAGCTGGACTTTTGTCTTTTTTGCTCCAAACACTGCCGAAAGCGAAAACAGGTGCTTTTGAGGATGGAGTCCGCAGGAAAGCAGAGAGGGCCAAATTGTCTGAGGCATTTGAAAGGGTTCCAGGAGGCAGTGAGAACCAGCATTACTTTTTCCCGCTGGCACCTTTGCTGTGGCAGCAAAAGCTGGACGTTTGTCTTTTTTGCTCCGGAGGCTGCCGAAAGCGAAAACAGGTGCTTTTGAGGATGGAGTCCGCAGGAAAGCAGAGAGGGCCAAATTGTCTGGGGCATTTGAAAGGGTTCCAGGAGGCAGTGAGAACCAGCATTACTTTTCCTGGCTGTCACCTTTGCTGTGGCAGCAAAAGCTGGACGTTTGTCTTTTTTGCTCCTGAGGATGCCGAAAGCGAAAACAGGTGCTTTTGAGGATGGAGTCCGCAGGAAAGCAGAGAGGGCCAAATTGTCTGGGGCATTTGAAAGGGTTCCAGGAGGCAGTGAGAACCAGCATTACTTTTCCCCGCTGGCACCTTTGCTGTGGCAGCAAAAGCTGGACGTTTGTCTTTTTTGCTCCGGAGGCTGCCGAAAGCGAAAACAGGTGCTTTTGAGGATGGAGTCCGCAGGAAAGAAGAGAGGGCCAAATTGTCTGGGGCATTTGAAAGAGTTCCAGGAGGCCGTGATAACCAGCATTACTTTTCCCCGCTGGCACCTTTGCTGTGGCAGCAAAAGCTGGACGTTTGTCTTTTTTGCTCCGGAGGCTGCCGAAAGCGAAAACAGGTGCTTTTGAGGATGGAGTCCGCAGGAAAGCAGAGAGGGCTAAATTGTCTGGGGCATTTGAAAGGGTTCCAGGAGGCAGTGAGAACCAGCATTACTTTTCCCGGCTGGCACATTTGCTGTGGCAGCAAAAGCTGGACGTTTGTCTTTTTTGCTCCGGAGGTTGCCGAAAGCGAAAACAGGTGCTTTTGAGGATGGAGTCCGCAGGAAAGCAGAGAGTGCCAAATTGTCTGTGGCCTTTGAAGAGGTTCCAGGAGGCAATGAGAACCAGCATTACTTTTCGCCGCTGGCACCTTTGCTGTGGCAGCAAAACCTGGACGTTTGTCTTTTTTATTCTGGAGGCTGCCGAAAGCGAAAACAGGTGCTTTTGAGGATGGAGTCCGCAGGAAAGCAGAGAGGGCCAAATTGTCTGGGGCATTTGAAAGGGTTCCAGGAGGCAGTGAGAACCAGCATTACTTTTCCCCGCTGGCACCTTTGCTGTGGCAGCAAAAGCTGGACGTTTGTCTTTTTTGCTCCGGAGGCTGCCGAAAGCGAAAACAGGTGCTTTTGAGGATGGAGTCCGCAGGAAAGCAGAGAGTGCCAAATTGTCTGTGGCATTTGAAGAGGTTCCAGGAGGCAATGAGGACCAGCATCACTTTTCCCGGCTGGCACCTTTGCTGTGGCAGCAAAAGCTGGACGTTTGTCTTTTTACCACCGGAGGGCGCCGAAAGTGAAAAAAGGCGCTTTTGAAGATAGAGTCCGCAGGAAAGCAGAGAGGGCCAAATGGTCTGGGGCATTTGAAGGGGTTCCAGGAGGCAGTGAGAACCAGCATTACTTTTCCCGGCTGGCACCTTTGCTGTGGCAGCAAAAGCTGGACGTTTCTCTTTTTTGCTCCGGAGGCTGCCGAAAGCGAAAACAGGTGCCGCAGGAAAGCAGAGAGGGCCAAATTGTCTGGGGCATTTGAAAGGGTTCCAGGAGGCAGTGAGAACCAGCATTACTTTTCCCCGCTGGCACCTTTGCTGTGGCAGCAAAAGCTGGACGTTTGTCTTTTTTGCTCCTGAGGATGCCGAAAGCGAAAACAGGTGCTTTTGAGGATGGAGTCCGCAGGAAAGCAGAGAGGGCCAAATTGTCTGGGGCATTTGAAAGGGTTCCAGGAGGCAGTGAGAACCAGCATTACTTTTCCCGCTGGCACCTTTGCTGTGGCAGGAAAACCTGGACGTTTGTCTTTTTTGCTCCTGAGGCTGCAGAAAGTGAAAACAGGTGCTCTTGAGGATGGAGTCCGCAGGAAAGCAGAGAGGGCCAAATTGTCTGGGGCATTTGAAAGGGTTCCAGGAGGCAGTGAGAACCAGCATTACTTTTCCCGGCTGGCACCTTTGCTGTGGCAGCAAAAGCTGGACGTTTGTCTTTTTTGCTCCTGAGGATGCCGAAAGCGAAAACAGGTGCTTTTGAGGATGGAGTCCGCAGGAAAGCAGAGAGGGCCAAATTGTCTGGGGCATTTGAAAGAGTTCCAGGAGGCAGTGAGAACCAGCATTACTTTTCCCGGCTGGCACCTTTGCTGTGGCAGCAAAAGCTGGACGTTTCTCTTTTTTGCTCCGGAGGCTGCCGAAAGCGAAAACAGGTGCTTTTGAGGATGGAGTCCGCAGGAAAGCAGAGAGGGCCAAATTGTCTGTGGCATTTGAAAGGGTTCCAGGAGGCAGTGAGAACCAGCATTACTTTTCCCCGCTGGCACCTTTGCTGTGGCAGCAAAAGCTGGACGTTTGTCTTTTTTGCTCCGGAGGCTGCCGAAAGCGAAAACAGGTGCTTTTGAGGATGGAGTCCGCAGGAAAGCAGAGAGGGCCAAATAGTCTGTGGCATTTGAAAGAGTTCCAGGAGGCCGTGAGAACCAGCATTACTTTTCCCCGCTGGCACCTTTGCTGTGGCACCAAAACCTGGACGTTTGTCTTTTTTGCTCCGGAGGCTGCCGAAAGCGAAAAGAGGTGCTTTTGAGGATGGAGTCCGCAGGAAAGCAGAGAGGGCTAAATTGTCTGGGGCATTTGAAAGGGTTCCAGGAGGCAGTGAGAACCAGCATTACTTTTCCCCGCTGGCACCTTTGCTGTGGCAGCAAAAGCTGGACTTTTGTCTTTTTTGCTCCAAACACTGCCGAAAGCGAAAACAGGTGCTTTTGAGGATGGAGTCCGCAGGAAAGCAGATGAGGGCCAAATTGTCTGAGGCATTTGAAAGGGTTCCAGGAGGCAGTGAGAACCAGCATTACTTTTCCCCGCTGGCACCTTTGCTGTGGCAGCAAAAGCTGGACGTTTGTCTTTTTTGCTCCGGAGGCTGCCGAAAGCGAAAACAGGTGCTTTTGAGGATGGAGTCCGCAGGAAAGCAGAGAGGGCCAAATTGTCTGGGGCATTTGAAAGGGTTCCAGGAGGCAGTGAGAACCAGCATTACTTTTCCTGGCTGGCACCTTTGCTGTGGCAGCAAAAGCTGGACGTTTGTCTTTTTTGCTCCTGAGGATGCCGAAAGCGAAAACAAGTGCTTTTGAGGATGGAGTCCGCAGGAAAGCAGAGAGGGCAAAATTGTCTGGGGCATTTGAAAGGGTTCCAGGAGGCAGTGAGAACCAGCATTACTTTTCCCCGCTGGCACCTTTGCTGTGGCAGCAAAACCTGGACGTTTGTCTTTTTTGCTCCGGAGGCTGCCGAAAGCGAAAAGAGGTGCTTTTGAGGATGGAGTCCGCAGGAAAGCAGAGAGGGCTAAATTGTCTGGGGCATTTGAAAGGGTTCCAGGAGGCAGTGAGAACCAGCATTACTTTTCCCGGCTGGCATATTTGCTGTGGCAGCAAAAGCTGGACCTTTGTCTTTTTTGCTCCGGAGGTTGCCGAAAGCGAAAACAGGTGCTTTTGAGGATGGAGTCCGCAGGAAAGCAGAGAGGGCCAAATTGTCTGGGGCATTTGAAAGAGTTCCAGGAGGCAGTGAGAACCAGCATTACTTTTCCCCGCTGGCACCTTTGCTGTGGCAGCAAAAGCTGGACGTTTGTCTTTTTTGCTCCGGAGGCTGCCGAAAGCGAAAAAAGGTGCTTTTGAGGATGAAGTCCGCAGGAAAGCAGAGAGGGCCAAATTGTCTGTGGCATTTGAAAGAGTTCCAGGAGACAGTGAGAACCAGCATTACTTTTCCCCGCTGGCACCTTTGCTGTGGCAGGAAAAGCTGGACGTTTGTCTTTTTTGCTCTGGAAACTGCCGAAAGCGAAAACAGGTGCTTTTGAGGATGGAGTCCGCAGGAAAGCAGAGAGGGCCAAATTGTCTGGGGCATTTGAAAGGGTTCCAGGAGGCAGTGAGAACCAGCATTACTTTTCCTGGCTGGCACCTTTGCTGTGGCAGCAAAAGCTGGACGTTTGTCTTTTTTGCTCCTGAGGATGCCGAAAGCGAAAACAGGTGCTTTTGAGGATGGAGTCCGCAGGAAAGCAGAGAGGGCAAAATTGTCTGGGGCATTTGAAAGGGTTCCAGGAGGCAGTGAGAACCAGCAATACTTTTCCCCGCTGGCACCTTTGCAGTGGCAGCAAAACCTGGACGTTTGTCTTTTTTGCTCCGGAGGCTGCCGAAAGCGAAAACAGGTGCTTTTGAGGATGGAGTCCGCAGGAAAGCAGAGAGGGCTAAATTGTCTGGGGCATTTGAAAGGGTTCCAGGAGGCAGTGAGAACCAGCATTACTTTTCCCGGCTGGCACATTTGCTGTGGCAGCAAAAGCTGGACCTTTGTCTTTTTTGCTCCTGAGGATGCCGAAAGCGAAAACAGGTGCTTTTGAGGATGGAGTCCGCAGGAAAGCAGAGAGGGCAAAATTGTCTGGGGCATTTGAAAGAGTTCCAGGAGGCAGTGAGAACCAGCATTACTTTTCCCCGCTGGCACCTTTGCTGTGGCAGCAAAAGCTGGACGTTTGTCTTTTTTGCTCTGGAAACTGCCGAAAGCGAAAACAGGTGCTTTTGAGGATGGAGTCCGCAGGAAAGCAGAGAGGGCCAAATTGTCTGGGGCATTTGAAAGGGTTCCAGGAGGCAGTGAGAACCAGCATTACTTTTCCCCGCTGGCACCTTTGCTGTGGCAGCAAAAGCTGGACGTTTGTCTTTTTTGCTCCTGAGGTTGCCGAAAGCGAAAACAGGTGCTTTTGAGGATGGAGTCCGCAGGAAAGCAGAGAGGGCCAAATTGTCTGGGGCATTTGAAAGAGTTCCAGGAGGCAGTGAGAACCAGCATTACTTTTCCCCGCTGGCACCTTTGCTGTGGCAGCAAAACCTGGACGTTTGTCTTTTTTGCTCCGGAGGCTGCCGAAAGCGAAAACAGGTGCTTTTGAGGATGGAGTCCGCAGGAAAGCAGAGAGGGCCAAATTGTCTGTGGCATTTGAAGAGGTTCCAGGAGGCAGTGAGAACCAGCATTACTTTTCCCGGCTGGCACCTTTGCTGTGGCAGCAAAACCTGGACGTTTGTCTTTTTTGCTCCTGAGGATGCCGAAAGCGAAAAGAGGTGCTTTTGAGGATGGAGTCCGCAGGAAAGCAGAGAGGGCCAAATTGTCTGTGGCATTTGAAAGAGTTCCAGGAGGCAGTGAGAACCAGCATTACTTTTCGCCGCTGGCACCTTTGCTGTGGCAGCAAAAGCTGGACTTTTGTCTTTTTTGCTCCAAACACTGCCGAAAGCGAAAACAGGTGCTTTTGAGGATGGAGTCCGCAGGAAAGCAGAGAGGGCCAAATTGTCTGAGGCATTTGAAAGGGTTCCAGGAGGCAGTGAGAACCAGCATTACTTTTTCCCGCTGGCACCTTTGCTGTGGCAGCAAAAGCTGGACGTTTGTCTTTTTTGCTCCGGAGGCTGCCGAAAGCGAAAACAGGTGCTTTTGAGGATGGAGTCCGCAGGAAAGCAGAGAGGGCCAAATTGTCTGGGGCATTTGAAAGGGTTCCAGGAGGCAGTGAGAACCAGCATTACTTTTCCTGGCTGTCACCTTTGCTGTGGCAGCAAAAGCTGGACGTTTGTCTTTTTTGCTCCTGAGGATGCCGAAAGCGAAAACAGGTGCTTTTGAGGATGGAGTCCGCAGGAAAGCAGAGAGGGCAAAATTGTCTGGGGCATTTGAAAGGGTTCCAGGAGGCAGTGAGAACCAGCATTACTTTTCCCCGCTGGCACCTTTGCTGTGGCAGCAAAAGCTGGACGTTTGTCTTTTTTGCTCCGGAGGCTGCCGAAAGCGAAAACAGGTGCTTTTGAGGATGGAGTCCGCAGGAAAGAAGAGAGGGCCAAATTGTCTGGGGCATTTGAAAGAGTTCCAGGAGGCCGTGATAACCAGCATTACTTTTCCCCGCTGGCACCTTTGCTGTGGCAGCAAAAGCTGGACGTTTGTCTTTTTTGCTCCGGAGGCTGCCGAAAGCGAAAACAGGTGCTTTTGAGGATGGAGTCCGCAGGAAAGCAGAGAGGGCTAAATTGTCTGGGGCATTTGAAAGGGTTCCAGGAGGCAGTGAGAACCAGCATTACTTTTCCCGGCTGGCACATTTGCTGTGGCAGCAAAAGCTGGACGTTTGTCTTTTTTGCTCCGGAGGTTGCCGAAAGCGAAAACAGGTGCTTTTGAGGATGGAGTCCGCAGGAAAGCAGAGAGTGCCAAATTGTCTGTGGCCTTTGAAGAGGTTCCAGGAGGCAATGAGAACCAGCATTACTTTTCGCCGCTGGCACCTTTGCTGTGGCAGCAAAACCTGGACGTTTGTCTTTTTTATTCTGGAGGCTGCCGAAAGCGAAAACAGGTGCTTTTGAGGATGGAGTCCGCAGGAAAGCAGAGAGGGCCAAATTGTCTGGGGCATTTGAAAGGGTTCCAGGAGGCAGTGAGAACCAGCATTACTTTTCCCCGCTGGCACCTTTGCTGTGGCAGCAAAAGCTGGACGTTTGTCTTTTTTGCTCCGGAGGCTGCCGAAAGCGAAAACAGGTGCTTTTGAGGATGGAGTCCGCAGGAAAGCAGAGAGGGCCAAATTGTCTGTGGCATTTGAAGAGGTTCCAGGAGGCAATGAGGACCAGCATCACTTTTCCCGGCTGGCACCTTTGCTGTGGCAGCAAAAGCTGGACGTTTGTCTTTTTACCACCGGAGGGCGCCGAAAGTGAAAAAAGGCGCTTTTGAAGATAGAGTCCGCAGGAAAGCAGAGAGGGCCAAATGGTCTGGGGCATTTGAAGGGGTTCCAGGAGGCAGTGAGAACCAGCATTACTTTTCCCGGCTGGCACCTTTGCTGTGGCAGCAAAAGCTGGACGTTTCTCTTTTTTGCTCCGGAGGCTGCCGAAAGCGAAAACAGGTGCCGCAGGAAAGCAGAGAGGGCCAAATTGTCTGGGGCATTTGAAAGGGTTCCAGGAGGCAGTGAGAACCAGCATTACTTTTCCCCGCTGGCACCTTTGCTGTGGCAGCAAAAGCTGGACGTTTGTCTTTTTTGCTCCTGAGGATGCCGAAAGCGAAAACAGGTGCTTTTGAGGATGGAGTCCGCAGGAAAGCAGAGAGGGCCAAATTGTCTGGGGCATTTGAAAGGGTTCCAGGAGGCAGTGAGAACCAGCATTACTTTTCCCGCTGGCACCTTTGCTGTGGCAGGAAAACCTGGACGTTTGTCTTTTTTGCTCCTGAGGCTGCAGAAAGTGAAAACAGGTGCTCTTGAGGATGGAGTCCGCAGGAAAGCAGAGAGGGCCAAATTGTCTGGGGCATTTGAAAGGGTTCCAGGAGGCAGTGAGAACCAGCATTACTTTTCCCGGCTGGCACCTTTGCTGTGGCAGCAAAAGCTGGACGTTTGTCTTTTTGCTCCTGAGGATGCCGAAAGCGAAAACAGGTGCTTTTGAGGATGGAGTCCGCAGGAAAGCAGAGAGGGCCAAATTGTCTGGGGCATTTGAAAGAGTTCCAGGAGGCAGTGAGAACCAGCATTACTTTTCCCGGCTGGCACCTTTGCTGTGGCAGCAAAAGCTGGACGTTTCTCTTTTTTGCTCCGGAGGCTGCCGAAAGCGAAAACAGGTGCTTTTGAGGATGGAGTCCGCAGGAAAGCAGAGAGGGCCAAATTGTCTGTGGCATTTGAAAGGGTTCCAGGAGGCAGTGAGAACCAGCATTACTTTTCCCCGCTGGCACCTTTGCTGTGGCAGCAAAAGCTGGACGTTTGTCTTTTTTGCTCCGGAGGCTGCCGAAAGCGAAAACAGGTGCTTTTGAGGATGGAGTCCGCAGGAAAGCAGAGAGGGCCAAATAGTCTGTGGCATTTGAAAGAGTTCCAGGAGGCCGTGAGAACCAGCATTACTTTTCCCCGCTGGCACCTTTGCTGTGGCACCAAAACCTGGACGTTTGTCTTTTTTGCTCCGGAGGCTGCCGAAAGCGAAAACAGGTGCTTTTGAGGATGGAGTCCGCAGGAAAGCAGAGAGGGCCAAATAGTCTGTGGCATTTGAAGAGGTTCCAGGAGGCAATGAGGACCAGCATCTCTTTTTCCCGCTGGCACCTTTGCTGTGGCAGCAAAAGCTGGACGTTTGTCTTTTTACCACCGGAGGGCGCCGAAAGTGAAAAAAGGCGCTTTTGAGGATACAGTCCGCAGGAAAGCAGAGAGGGCCAAATGGTCTGGGGCATTTGAAGGGGTTCCAGGAGGCAGTGAGAACCAGCATTACTTTTCCCCGCTGGCACCTTTGCTGTGGCAGCAAAAGCTGGACGTTTGTCTTTTTTGCTCCGGAGGCTGCCGAAAGCGAAAACAGGTGCTTTTGAGGATGGAGTCCGCAGGAAAGCAGAGAGGGCCAAATTGTCTGTGGCATTTGAAAGAGTTCCAGGAGGCAGTGAGAACCAGCATTACTTTTCCCCGCTGGCACCTTTGCTGTGGCAGGAAAAGCTGGACATTTGTCTTTTTTGCTCTGGAAACTGCCGAAAGCGAAAACAGGTGCTTTTGAGGATGGAATCTGCAGGAAAGCAGAGAGGACCAAATTGTCTGTGGCATTTGAAAGGGTTCCAGGAGGCAGTGAGAACCAGCATTACTTTTCCCCGCTGGCACCTTTGCTGTGGCAGCAAAACCTGGACGTTTGTCTTTTTTGCTCCTGAGGATGCCGAAAGCGAAAACAGGTGCTTTTGAGGATGGAGTCCGCAGGAAAGCAGAGAGGGCTAAATTGTCTGGGGCATTTGAAAGAGTTCCAGGAGGCAGTTAGAACCAGCATTACTTTTCCCCGCTGGCACCTTTGCTGTGGCAGCAAAACCTGGACGTTTGTCTTTTTTGCTCCGGAGGCTGCCGAAAGCGAAAACAGGTGCTTTTGAGGATGGAGTCCGCAGGAAAGCAGAGAGGGCTAAATTGTCTGGGGCATTTGAAAGAGTTCCAGGAGGCCGTGAGAACCAGCATTACTTTTCCCGGCTGGCACCTTTGCTGTGGCAGCAAAAGCTGGACGTTTCTCTTTTTTGCTCCGGAGGCTGCCGAAAGCGAAAACAGGTGCCGCAGGAAAGCAGAGAGGGCCAAATTGTCTGGGGCATTTGAAAGGGTTCCAGGAGGCAGTGAGAACCAGCATTACTTTTCCCCGCTGGCACCTTTGCTGTGGCAGCAAAACTTGGACGTTTGTCTTTTTTGCTCCTGAGGATGCCGAAAGCGAAAACAGGTGCTTTTGAGGATGGAATCCGCAGGAAAGCAGAGAGGGCCAAATTGTCTGAGGCATTTGAAAGAGTTCCAGGAGGCAGTGAGAACCAGCATTACTTTTCCCGGCTGGCACCTTTGCTGTGGCAGCAAAAGCTGGACGTTTGTCTTTTTTGCTCCGGAGGCTGCCGAAAGCGAAAACAGGTGCTTTTGAGGATGGAGTCCGCAGGAAAGCAGAGAGGGCCAAATTGTCTGGGGCATTTGAAAGGGTTCCAGGAGGCAGTGAGAACCAGCATTACTTTTCCCGGCTGGCACCTTTGCTGTGGCAGCAAAAGCTGGACGTTTGTCTTTTTTGCTCCGGAGGCTGCCGAAAGCGAAAACAGGTGCTTTTGAGGATGGAGTCCGCAGGAAAGCAGAGAGGGCCAAATTGTCTGTGGCATTTGAAAGGGTTCCAGGAGGCAGTGAGAACCAGCATTACTTTTCCCCGCTGGCACCTTTGCTGTGGCAGCAAAAGCTGGACGTTTGTCTTTTTTGCTCCGGAGGCTGCCGAAAGCGAAAACAGGTGCTTTTGAGGATGGAGTCCGCAGGAAAGCAGAGAGGGCCAAATTGTCTGGGGCATTTGAAAGAGTTCCAGGAGGCCGTGAGAACCAGCATTACTTTTCCCCGCTGGCACCTTTGCTGTGGCAGCAAAACCTGGACGTTTGTCTTTTTTGCTCCGGAGGCTGCCGAAAGCGAAAACAGGTGCTTTTGAGGATGGAGTCCGCAGGAAAGCAGAGAGGGCCAAATAGTCTGTGGCATTTGAAGAGGTTCCAGGAGGCAATGAGGACCAGCATCTCTTTTTCCCGCTGGCACCTTTGCTGTGGCAGCAAAAGCTGGACGTTTGTCTTTTTACCACCGGAGGGCGCCGAAAGTGAAAAAAGGCGCTTTTGAGGATGGAGTCCGCAGGAAAGCAGAGAGGGCCAAATGGTCTGGGGCATTTGAAGGGGTTCCAGGAGGCAGTGACGAACAGCATCACTTTTCCCCGCTGGCACCTTTGCTGTGGCAGCAAAACCTGGACGTTTGTCTTTTTACCACCGGAGGGCGCCGAAAGTGAAAAAAGGCGCTTTTGAGGATGGAGTCCGCAGGAAAGCAGAGAGGGCCAAATTGTCTGGGGCATTTGAAGGGGTTCCAGGAGGCAGTGAGGAACAGCATCACTTTTCCCCGCTGGCACCTTTGCTGTGGCAGCAAAAGCTGGACGTTTGTCTTTTTTGCTCCGGATGCTGCCGAAAGCGAAAACAGGTGCTTTTGAGGATGGAGTCCGCAGGAAAGCAGAGAGGGCCAAATTGTCTGGGGCATTTGAAAGGGTTCCAGGAGGCAGTGAGAACCAGCATTACTTTTCCCGGCTGGCACATTTGCTGTGGCAGCAAAAGCTGGACGTTTGTCTTTTTTGCTCCTGAGGATGCCGAAAGCGAAAACAGGTTCTTTTGAGGATGGAGTCCGCAGGAAAGCAGAGAGGGCCAAATTGTCTGGGGCATTTGAAAGAGTTCCAGGAGGCAGTGAGAACCAGCATTACTTTTCCCGGCAGGCACCTTTGCTGTGGCAGCAAATCCTGGACGTTTGTCTTTTTTGCTCCATTGGCTGCCGAAAGCGAAAACAGGTGCTTTTGAGGATGGAGTCCGCAGGAAAGCAGAGAGGGCCAAATTGTCTGTGGCATTTGAAAGGGTTCCAGGAGGCAGTGAGAACCAGCATTACTTTTCCCCGCTGGCACCTTTGCTGTGGCAGCAAAAGCTGGACGTTTGTCTTTTTTGCTCCGGAGGCTGCCGAAAGCGAAAACAGGTGCTTTTGAGGATGGAGTCCGCAGGAAAGCAGAGAGGGCCAAATAGTCTGTGGCATTTGAAAGAGTTCCAGGAGGCCGTGAGAACCAGCATTACTTTTCCCCGCTGGCACCTTTGCTGTGGCACCAAAACCTGGACGTTTGTCTTTTTTGCTCCGGAGGCTGCCGAAAGCGAAAACAGGTGCTTTTGAGGATGGAGTCCGCAGGAAAGCAGAGAGGGCCAAATAGTCTGTGGCATTTGAAGAGGTTCCAGGAGGCAATGAGGACCAGCATCACTTTTCCCCGCTGGCACCTTTGCTGTGGCAGCAAAAGCTGGACGTTTGTCTTTTTTGCTCCTGAGGATGCCGAAAGCGAAAACAGGTGCTTTTGAGGATGGAGTCCGCAGGAAAGCAGAGAGGGCCAAATTGTCTGGGGCATTTGAAAGGGTTCCAGGAGGCAGTGAGAACCAGCATTACTTTTCCCGGCTGGCACCTTTGCTGTGGCAGCAAAACCTGGACGTTTGTCTTTTTTGCTCCGGAGGCTGCCGAAAGCGAAAACAGGTGCTTTTGAGGATGGAGTCCGCAGGAAAGCAGAGAGGGCCAAATTGTCTGTGGCATTTGAAAGAGTTCCAGGAGGCAGTGAGAACCAGCATTACTTTTCGCCGCTGGCACCTTTGCTGTGGCAGCAAAACCTGGACGTTTGTCTTTTTTGGTCCGGAGGTTGCCGAAAGCGAAAACAGGTGCTTTTGAGGATGGAGTCCGCAGGAAAGCAGAGAGGGCCAAATTGTCTGTGGCATTTGAAAGAGTTCCAGGAGGCAGTGAGAACCAGCATTACTTTTCCCCGCTGGCACCTTTGCTGTGGCAGCAAAAGCTGGACGTTTCTCTTTTTTGCTCCGGAGGCTGCCGAAAGCGAAAACAGGTGCTTTTGAGGATGGAGTCCGCAGGAAAGCAGAGAGGGCCAAATTGTCTGGGGCATTTGAAGAGGTTCCAGGAGGCAGTGAGAACCAGCATTACTTTTCGCCGCTGGCACCTTTGCTGTGGCAGCAAAAGCTGGACGTTTGTCTTTTTTGCTCCGGAGGTTGCCGAAAGCGAAAACAGGTGCTTTTGAGGATGGAGTCCGCAGGAAAGCGGAGAGGGCCAAATTGTCTGTGGCATTTAAAAGAGTTCCAGGAAGCAGTGAGAACCAGCATTACTTTTCGCCGCTGGCACCTTTGCTGTGGCAGCAAAAGCTGGACGTTTTTCTTTTTTGCTCTGGAGGATGCCGACAGCGAAAAAAGGTGCTTTTGAGGATGGAGTCCGCAGGAAAGCAGAGAGGGCCAAATTGTCTGTGGCATTTGAAAGGGTTCCAGGAGGCAGTGAGAACCAGCATTACTTTTCCCCGCTGGCACCTTTGCTGTGGCAGCAAAACCTGGACGTTTTTCTTTTTTGCTCTGGAGGCTGCCGAAAGCGAAAACAGGTGCTTTTGAGGATGGAGTCCGCAGGAAAGCAGAGAGGGCCAAATTGTCTGAGGCATTTGAAAGGGTTCCAGGAGGCAGTGAGAACCAGCATTACTTTTCCCCGCTGGCACCTTTGCTGTGGCAGCAAAACCTGGACGTTTGTCTTTTTTGCTCCTGAGGATGCCGAAAGCGAAAAGAGGTGCTTTTGAGGATGGAGTCCGCAGGAAAGCAGAGAGGGCCAAATTGTCTGTGGCATTTGAAAGAGTTCCAGGAGGCAGTGAGAACCAGCATTACTTTTCGCCGCTGGCACCTTTGCTGTGGCAGCAAAAGCTGGACTTTTGTCTTTTTTGCTCCAAACACTGCCGAAAGCGAAAACAGGTGCTTTTGAGGATGGAGTCCGCAGGAAAGCAGAGAGGGCCAAATTGTCTGAGGCATTTGAAAGGGTTCCAGGAGGCAGTGAGAACCAGCATTACTTTTTCCCGCTGGCACCTTTGCTGTGGCAGCAAAAGCTGGACGTTTGTCTTTTTTGCTCCGGAGGCTGCCGAAAGCGAAAACAGGTGCTTTTGAGGATGGAGTCCGCAGGAAAGCAGAGAGGGCCAAATTGTCTGTGGCATTTGAAAGCGTTCCAGGAGGCAGTGAGAACCAGCATTACTTTTCCTGGCTGTCACCTTTGCTGTGGCAGCAAAAGCTGGACGTTTGTCTTTTTTGCTCCTGAGGATGCCGAAAGCGAAAACAGGTGCTTTTGAGGATGGAGTCCGCAGGAAAGCAGAGAGGGCCAAATTGTCTGGGGCATTTGAAAGGGTTCCAGGAGGCAGTGAGAACCAGCATTACTTTTCCCTGCTGGCACCTTTGCTGTGGCAGCAAAAGCTGGACGTTTGTCTTTTTTGCTCCGGAGGCTGCAGAAAGCGAAAACAGGTGCTTTTGAGGATGGAGTCCGCAGGAAAGCAGAGAGGGCCAAATTGTCTGTGGCATTTGAAAGAGTTCCAGGAGGCAGTGATAACCAGCATTACTTTTCCCCGCTGGCACCTTTGCTGTGGCAGCAAAACCTGGACGTTTGTCTTTTTTGCTCCGGAGGCTGCCGAAAGCGAAAACAGGTGCTTTTGAGGATGGAGTCCGCAGGAAAGCAGAGAGGGCCAAATTGTCTGGGGCATTTGAAAGGGTTCCAGGAGGCAGTGAGAACCAGCATTACTTTTCCCGGCTGGCACCTTTGCTGTGGCAGCAAAACCTGGACGTTTGTCTTTTTTGCTCTGGAAACTGCCGAAAGCGAAAACAGGTGCTTTTGAGGATGGAGTCCGCAGGAAAGCAGAGAGTGCCAAATTGTCTGTGGCATTTGAAGAGGTTCCAGGAGCCAATGAGGACCAGCATCACTTTTCCCGGCTGGCACCTTTGCTGTGGCAGCAAAAGCTGGACGTTTGTCTTTTTACCACCGGAGGGCGCCGAAAGTGAAAAAAGGCGCTTTTGAAGATAGAGTCCGCAGGAAAGCAGAGAGGGCCAAATGGTCTGGGGCATTTGAAGGGGTTCCAGGACGCAGTGAGAACCAGCATTACTTATCCCCGCTGGCACCTTTGCTGTGGCAGCAAAAGCTGGACGTTTTTCTTTTTTGCTCTGGAGGCTGCCGAAAGCGAAAACAGGTGCTTTTGAAGATGGAGTCCGCAGGAAAGCAGAGAGGGCCAAATTGTCTGTGGCATTTGAAAGAGTTCCAGGAGGCAGTGAGAACCAGCATTACTTTTCCCCGCTGGCACCTTTGCTGTGGCAGGAAAAGCTGGACGTTTGTCTTTTTTGCTCCTGAGGATGCCGAAAGCGAAAACAGGTGCTTTTGAGGATGGAGTCCGCAGGAAAGCAGAGAGGGCCAAATTGTCTGTGGCATTTGAAAGAGTTCCAGGAGGCCGTGAGAACCAGCATTACTTTTCCCCGCTGGCACCTTTGCTGTGGCAGCAAAACCTGGACGTTTGTCTTTTTTGCTCCGGAGGCTGCCGAAAGCGAAAACAGGTGCTTTTGAGGATGGAGTCCGCAGGAAAGCAGAGAGGGCCAAATAGTCTGTGGCATTTGAAGAGGTTCCAGGAGGCAATGAGGACCAGCATCTCTTTTTCCCGCTGGCACCTTTGCTGTGGCAGCAAAAGCTGGACGTTTGTCTTTTTACCACCGGAGGGCGCCGAAAGTGAAAAAAGGCGCTTTTGAGGATGGAGTCCGCAGGAAAGCAGAGAGGGCCAAATGGTCTGGGGCATTTGAAGGGGTTCCAGGAGGCAGTGACGAACAGCATCACTTTTCCCCGCTGGCACCTTTGCTGTGGCAGCAAAACCTGGACGTTTGTCTTTTTACCACCGGAGGGCGCCGAAAGTGAAAAAAGGCGCTTTTGAGGATGGAGTCCGCAGGAAAGCAGAGAGGGCCAAATTGTCTGGGGCATTTGAAGGGGTTCCAGGAGGCAGTGAGGAACAGCATCACTTTTCCCCGCTGGCACCTTTGCTGTGGCAGCAAAAGCTGGACGTTTGTCTTTTTTGCTCCGGATGCTGCCGAAAGCGAAAACAGGTGCTTTTGAGGATGGAGTCCGCAGGAAAGCAGAGAGGGCCAAATTGTCTGGGGCATTTGAAAGGGTTCCAGGAGGCAGTGAGAACCAGCATTACTTTTCCCGGCTGGCACATTTGCTGTGGCAGCAAAAGCTGGACGTTTGTCTTTTTTGCTCCTGAGGATGCCGAAAGCGAAAACAGGTTCTTTTGAGGATGGAGTCCGCAGGAAAGCAGAGAGGGCCAAATTGTCTGGGGCATTTGAAAGAGTTCCAGGAGGCAGTGAGAACCAGCATTACTTTTCCCGGCAGGCACCTTTGCTGTGGCAGCAAATCCTGGACGTTTGTCTTTTTTGCTCCATTGGCTGCCGAAAGCGAAAACAGGTGCTTTTGAGGATGGAGTCCGCAGGAAAGCAGAGAGGGCCAAATTGTCTGTGGCATTTGAAAGGGTTCCAGGAGGCAGTGAGAACCAGCATTACTTTTCCCCGCTGGCACCTTTGCTGTGGCAGCAAAAGCTGGACGTTTGTCTTTTTTGCTCCGGAGGCTGCCGAAAGCGAAAACAGGTGCTTTTGAGGATGGAGTCCGCAGGAAAGCAGAGAGGGCCAAATAGTCTGTGGCATTTGAAAGAGTTCCAGGAGGCCGTGAGAACCAGCATTACTTTTCCCCGCTGGCACCTTTGCTGTGGCACCAAAACCTGGACGTTTGTCTTTTTTGCTCCGGAGGCTGCCGAAAGCGAAAACAGGTGCTTTTGAGGATGGACTCCGCAGGAAAGCAGAGAGGGCCAAATAGTCTGTGGCATTTGAAGAGGTTCCAGGAGGCAATGAGGACCAGCATCACTTTTCCCCGCTGGCACCTTTGCTGTGGCAGCAAAAGCTGGACGTTTGTCTTTTTTGCTCCTGAGGATGCCGAAAGCGAAAACAGGTGCTTTTGAGGATGGAGTCCGCAGGAAAGCAGAGAGGGCCAAATTGTCTGGGGCATTTGAAAGGGTTCCAGGAGGCAGTGAGAACCAGCATTACTTTTCCCGGCTGGCACCTTTGCTGTGGCAGCAAAACCTGGACGTTTGTCTTTTTTGCTCCGGAGGCTGCCGAAAGCGAAAACAGGTGCTTTTGAGGATGGAGTCCGCAGGAAAGCAGAGAGGGCCAAATTGTCTGTGGCATTTGAAAGAGTTCCAGGAGGCAGTGAGAACCAGCATTACTTTTCGCCGCTGGCACCTTTGCTGTGGCAGCAAAACCTGGACGTTTGTCTTTTTTGGTCCGGAGGTTGCCGAAAGCGAAAACAGGTGCTTTTGAGGATGGAGTCCGCAGGAAAGCAGAGAGGGCCAAATTGTCTGTGGCATTTGAAAGAGTTCCAGGAGGCAGTGAGAACCAGCATTACTTTTCCCCGCTGGCACCTTTGCTGTGGCAGCAAAAGCTGGACGTTTCTCTTTTTTGCTCCGGAGGCTGCCGAAAGCGAAAACAGGTGCTTTTGAGGATGGAGTCCGCAGGAAAGCAGAGAGGGCCAAATTGTCTGGGGCATTTGAAGAGGTTCCAGGAGGCAGTGAGAACCAGCATTACTTTTCGCCGCTGGCACCTTTGCTGTGGCAGCAAAAGCTGGACGTTTGTCTTTTTTGCTCCGGAGGTTGCCGAAAGCGAAAACAGGTGCTTTTGAGGATGGAGTCCGCAGGAAAGCGGAGAGGGCCAAATTGTCTGTGGCATTTAAAAGAGTTCCAGGAAGCAGTGAGAACCAGCATTACTTTTCGCCGCTGGCACCTTTGCTGTGGCAGCAAAAGCTGGACGTTTTTCTTTTTTGCTCTGGAGGATGCCGACAGCGAAAAAAGGTGCTTTTGAGGATGGAGTCCGCAGGAAAGCAGAGAGGGCCAAATTGTCTGTGGCATTTGAAAGGGTTCCAGGAGGCAGTGAGAACCAGCATTACTTTTCCCCGCTGGCACCTTTGCTGTGGCAGCAAAACCTGGACGTTTTTCTTTTTTGCTCTGGAGGCTGCCGAAAGCGAAAACAGGTGCTTTTGAGGATGGAGTCCGCAGGAAAGCAGAGAGGGCCAAATTGTCTGAGGCATTTGAAAGGGTTCCAGGAGGCAGTGAGAACCAGCATTACTTTTCCCCGCTGGCACCTTTGCTGTGGCAGCAAAACCTGGACGTTTGTCTTTTTTGCTCCTGAGGATGCCGAAAGCGAAAAGAGGTGCTTTTGAGGATGGAGTCCGCAGGAAAGCAGAGAGGGCCAAATTGTCTGTGGCATTTGAAAGAGTTCCAGGAGGCAGTGAGAACCAGCATTACTTTTCGCCGCTGGCACCTTTGCTGTGGCAGCAAAAGCTGGACTTTTGTCTTTTTTGCTCCAAACACTGCCGAAAGCGAAAACAGGTGCTTTTGAGGATGGAGTCCGCAGGAAAGCAGAGAGGGCCAAATTGTCTGAGGCATTTGAAAGGGTTCCAGGAGGCAGTGAGAACCAGCATTACTTTTTCCCGCTGGCACCTTTGCTGTGGCAGCAAAAGCTGGACGTTTGTCTTTTTTGCTCCGGAGGCTGCCGAAAGCGAAAACAGGTGCTTTTGAGGATGGAGTCCGCAGGAAAGCAGAGAGGGCCAAATTGTCTGTGGCATTTGAAAGCGTTCCAGGAGGCAGTGAGAACCAGCATTACTTTTCCTGGCTGTCACCTTTGCTGTGGCAGCAAAAGCTGGACGTTTGTCTTTTTTGCTCCTGAGGATGCCGAAAGCGAAAACAGGTGCTTTTGAGGATGGAGTCCGCAGGAAAGCAGAGAGGGCCAAATTGTCTGGGGCATTTGAAAGGGTTCCAGGAGGCAGTGAGAACCAGCATTACTTTTCCCTGCTGGCACCTTTGCTGTGGCAGCAAAAGCTGGACGTTTGTCTTTTTTGCTCCGGAGGCTGCAGAAAGCGAAAACAGGTGCTTTTGAGGATGGAGTCCGCAGGAAAGCAGAGAGGGCCAAATTGTCTGTGGCATTTGAAAGAGTTCCAGGAGGCAGTGATAACCAGCATTACTTTTCCCCGCTGGCACCTTTGCTGTGGCAGCAAAACCTGGACGTTTGTCTTTTTTGCTCCGGAGGCTGCCGAAAGCGAAAACAGGTGCTTTTGAGAATGGAGTCCGCAGGAAAGCAGAGAGGGCCAAATTGTCTGGGGCATTTGAAAGGGTTCCAGGAGGCAGTGAGAACCAGCATTACTTTTCCCGGCTGGCACCTTTGCTGTGGCAGCAAAACCTGGACGTTTGTCTTTTTTGCTCTGGAAACTGCCGAAAACGAAAACAGGTGCTTTTGAGGATGGAGTCCGCAGGAAAGCAGAGAGTGCCAAATTGTCTGTGGCATTTGAAGAGGTTCCAGGAGCCAATGAGGACCAGCATCACTTTTCCCGGCTGGCACCTTTGCTGTGGCAGCAAAAGCTGGACGTTTGTCTTTTTACCACCGGAGGGCGCCGAAAGTGAAAAAAGGCGCTTTTGAAGATAGAGTCCGCAGGAAAGCAGAGAGGGCCAAATGGTCTGGGGCATTTGAAGGGGTTCCAGGACGCAGTGAGAACCAGCATTACTTATCCCCGCTGGCACCTTTGCTGTGGCAGCAAAAGCTGGACGTTTTTCTTTTTTGCTCTGGAGGCTGCCGAAAGCGAAAACAGGTGCTTTTGAAGATGGAGTCCGCAGGAAAGCAGAGAGGGCCAAATTGTCTGTGGCATTTGAAAGAGTTCCAGGAGGCAGTGAGAACCAGCATTACTTTTCCCCGCTGGCACCTTTGCTGTGGCAGGAAAAGCTGGACGTTTGTCTTTTTTGCTCCTGAGGATGCCGAAAGCGAAAACAGGTGCTTTTGAGGATGGAGTCCGCAGGAAAGCAGAGAGGGCCAAATTGTCTGTGGCATTTGAAAGGGTTCCAGGCGGCAGTGAGAACCAGCATTACTTTTCCCCGCTGGCACCTTTGCTGTGGCAGCAAAAGCTGGACGTTTGTCTTTTTTGCTCCTGAGGATGCAGAAAGCGAAAACAGGTGCTTTTGAGGATGGAGTCCGCAGGAAAGCAGAGAGGGCTAAATTGTCTGGGGCATTTGAAAGAGTTCCAGGAGGCAGTTAGAACCAGCATTACTTTTCCCCGCTTGCACCTCTGCTGTGGCAGCAAAACCTGGATGTTTGTCTTTTTTGCTCTGGAAACTGCCGAAAGCGAAAACAGGTGCTTTTGAGGATGGAGTCCGCAGGAAAGCAGAGAGGGCCAAATTGTCTGGGGCATTTGAAAGGGTTCCAGGAGGCAGTGAGAACCAGCATTACTTTTCCTGGCTGTCACCTTTCCTGTGGCAGCAAAAGCTGGACGTTTGTCTTTTTTGCTCCTGAGGATGCCGAAAGCGAAAACAGGTGCTTTTGAGGATGGAGTCCGCAGGAAAGCAGAGAGGGCAAAATTGTCTGGGGCATTTGAAAGGGTTCCAGGAGGCAGTGAGAACCAGCATTACTTTTCCCCGCTGGCACCTTTGCTGTGGCAGCAAAAGCTGGACGTTTGTCTTTTTTGCTCCGGAGGCTGCAGAAAGCGAAAACAGGTGCTTTTGAGGATGGAGTCCGCAGGAAAGAAGAGAGGGCCAAATTGTCTGGGGCATTTGAAAGAGTTCCAGGATGCCGTGATAACCAGCATTACTTTTCCCCGCTGGCACCTTTGCTGTGGCAGCAAAACCTGGACGTTTGTCTTTTTTGCTCCGGAGGTTGCCGAAAGCGAAAACAGGTGCTTTTGAGGATGGAGTCCGCAGGAAAGCAGAGAGGGCTAAATTGTCTGGGGCATTTGAAAGGGTTCCAGGAGGCAGTGAGAACCAGCATTACTTTTCCCGGCTGGCACATTTGCTGTGGCAGCAAAAGCTGGACGTTTGTCTTTTTTGCTCCGGAGGTTGCCGAAAGCGAAAACAGGTGCTTTTGAGGATGGAGTCCGCAGGAAAGCAGAGAGGGCCAAATTGTCTGTGGCATTTGAAGAGGTTCCAGGAGGCAATGAGAACCAGCATTACTTTTCGCCGCTGGCACCTTTGCTGTGGCAGCAAAACCTGGACGTTTGTCTTTTTTATTCTGGAGGCTGCCGAAAGCGAAAACAGGTGCTTTTGAGGATGGAGTCCACAGGAAAGCAGAGAGGGCCAAATTGTCTGGGGCATTTGAAGAGGTTCCAGGAGGCAATGAGGACCAGCATCACTTTTCCCCGCTGGCACCTTTGCTGTGGCAGCAAAAGCTGGATGTTTGTCTTTTTACCACCGGAGGGCGCCGAAAGTGAAAAAAGGCGCTTTTGAGGATGGAGTCCGCAGGAAAGCAGAGAGGGCCAAATTGTCTGGGGCATTTGAAAGGGTTCCAGGAGGCAGTGAGAACCAGCATTACTTTTCGCCGCTGGCACCTTTGCTGTGGCAGGAAAACCTGGACGTTTGTCTTTTTTTCTCCTGAGGCTGCAGAAAGTGAAAACAGGTGCTTTTGAGGATGGAGTCCGCAGGAAAGCAGAGAGGGCCAAATTGTCTGGGGCATTTGAAAGGGTTCCAGGAGGCAGTGAGAACCAGCATTACTTTTCCCGGCTGGCACCTTTGCTGTGGCAGCAAAAGCTGGACGTTTGTCTTTTTTGATCCTGAGGATGCCGAAAGCGAAAACAGGTGCTTTTGAGGATGGAGTCCGCAGGAAAGCAGAGAGGGCCAAATAGTCTGGGGCATTTGAAAGGGTTCCAGGAGGCAGTGAGAACCAGCATTACTTTTCCCCGCTGGCACCTTTGCTGTGGCAGGAAAAGCTGGACGTTTGTCTTTTTTGCTCCGGAGGCTGCCGAAAGCGAAAACAGGTGCTTTTGAGGATGGAGTCCGCAGGAAAGCAGAGAGTGCCAAATTGTCTGTGGCATTTGAAGAGGTTCCAGGAGGCAATGAGGACCAGCATCACTTTTCCCGGCTGGCACCTTTGCTGTGGCATCAAAAGCTGGACGTTTGTCTTTTTACCACCGGAGGGCGCCGAAAGTGAAAAAAGGCGCTTTTGAGGATGGAGTCCGCAGGAAAGCAGAGAGGGCCAAATTGTCTGGGGCATTTGAAGGGGTTCCAGGAGGCAGTGAGAACCAGCATTACTTTTCCCCGCTGGCACCTTTGCTGTGGCAGCAAAAGCTGGACGTTTGTCTTTTTTGCTCTGGAGGCTGCCGAAAGCGAAAACAGGTGCTTTTGAGGATGGAGTCCGCAGGAAAGCAGAGAGGGCCAAATTGTCTGTGGCATTTGAAAGAGTTCCAGGAGGCAGTGAGAACCAGTATTACTTTTCCCCGCTGGCACCTTTGCTGTGGCAGGAAAAGCTGGACGTTTGTCTTTTTTGCTCTGGAAACTGCCGAAAGCGAAAACAGGTGCTTTTGAGGATGGAATCCGCAGGAAAGCAGAGAGGGCCAAATTGTCTGGGGCATTTGAAAGGGTTCCAGGAGGCAGTGAGAACCAGCATTACTTTTCCCGGCTGGCACCTTTGCTGTGGCAGCAAAACCTGGACGTTTGTCTTTTTTGCTCCGGAGGCTGCCGAAAGCGAAAACAGGTGCTTTTGAGGATGGAGTCCGCAGGAAAGCAGAGAGGGCTAAATTGTCTGGGGCATTTGAAAGAGTTCCAGGAGGCAGTGAGAACCAGCATTACTTTTCCCGGCTGGCACCTTTGCTGTGGCAGCAAAAGCTGGACGTTTCTCTTTTTTGCTCCGGAGGCTGCCGAAAGCGAAAACAGGTGCCGCAGGAAAGCAGAGAGGGCCAAATTGTCTGGGGCATTTGAAAGGGTTCCAGGAGGCAGTGAGAACCAGCATTACTTTTCCCCGCTGGCACCTTTGCTGTGGCAGCAAAAGCTGGACGTTTGTCTTTTTTGCTCCTGAGGATGCCGAAAGCGAAAACAGGTGCTTTTGAGGATGGAATCCGCAGGAAAGCAGAGAGGGCCAAATTGTCTGAGGCATTTGAAAGAGTTCCAGGAGGCAGTGAGAACCAGCATTACTTTTCCCCGCTGGCACCTTTGCTGTGGCAGCAAAAGCTGGACGTTTGTCTTTTTTGCTCCGGAGGCTGCCGAAAGCGAAAACAGGTGCTTTTGAGGATGGAGTCCGCAGGAAAGCAGAGAGGGCCAAATTGTCTGGGGCATTTGAAAGAGTTCCAGGAGGCCGTGAGAACCAGCATTACTTTTCCCGGCTGGCACCTTTGCTGTGGCAGCAAAAGCTGGACGTTTCTCTTTTTTGCTCCGGAGGCTGCCGAAAGCGAAAACAGGTGCCGCAGGAAAGCAGAGAGGGCCAAATTGTCTGGGGCATTTGAAAGGGTTCCAGGAGGCAGTGAGAACCAGCATTACTTTTCCCCGCTGGCACCTTTGCTGTGGCAGCAAAAGCTGGACGTTTGTCTTTTTTGCTCCTGAGGATGCCGAAAGCGAAAACAGGTGCTTTTGAGGATGGAATCCGCAGGAAAGCAGAGAGGGCCAAATTGTCTGGGGCATTTGAAAGAGTTCCAGGAGGCAGTGAGAACCAGCATTACTTTTCCCGGCTGGCACCTTTGCTGTGGCAGCAAAAGCTGGACGTTTCTCTTTTTTGCTCCGGAGGCTGCCGAAAGCGAAAACAGGTGCTTTTGAGGATGGAGTCCGCAGGAAAGCAGAGAGGGCCAAATTGTCTGGGGCATTTGAAAAAGTTCCAGGAGGCCGTGAGAACCAGCATTACTTTTCCCCGCTGGCACCTTTGCTGTGGCAGCAAAACCTGGACGTTTGTCTTTTTTGCTCCGGAGGCTGCCGAAAGCGAAAACAGGTGCTTTTGAGGATGGAGTCCGCAGGAAAGCAGAGAGGGCCAAATAGTCTGTGGCATTTGAAGAGGTTCCAGGAGGCAATGAGGACCAGCATCTCTTTTTCCCGCTGGCACCTTTGCTGTGGCAGCAAAAGCTGGACGTTTGTCTTTTTACCACCGGAGGGCGCCGAAAGTGAAAAAAGGCGCTTTTGAGGATGGAGTCCGCAGGAAAGCAGAGAGGGCCAAATGGTCTGGGGCATTTGAAGGGGTTCCAGGAGGCAGTGACGAACAGCATCACTTTTCCCCGCTGGCACCTTTGCTGTGGCAGCAAAAGCTGGACGTTTGTCTTTTTACCACCGGAGGGCGCCGAAAGTGAAAAAAGGCGCTTTTGAGGATGGAGTCCGCAGGAAAGCAGAGAGGGCCAAATGGTCTGGGGCATTTGAAGGGGTTCCAGGAGGCAGTGAGGAACAGCATCACTTTTCCCCGCTGGCACCTTTGCTGTGGCAGCAAAAGCTGGACGTTTGTCTTTTTTGCTCCGGATGCTGCCGAAAGCGAAAACAGGTGCTTTTGAGGATGGAGTCCGCAGGAAAGCAGAGAGGGCCAAATTGTCTGGGGCATTTGAAAGGGTTCCAGGAGGCAGTGAGAACCAGCATTACTTTTCCCGGCTGGCACATTTGCTGTGGCAGCAAAAGCTGGACGTTTGTCTTTTTTGCTCCTGAGGATGCCGAAAGCGAAAACAGGTTCTTTTGAGGATGGAGTCCGCAGGAAAGCAGAGAGGGCCAAATTGTCTGGGGCATTTGAAAGAGTTCCAGGAGGCAGTGAGAACCAGCATTACTTTTCCCCGCTGGCACCTTTGCTGTGGCACCAAAACCTGGACGTTTGTCTTTTTCGCTCCGGAGGCTGCCGAAAGCGAAAACAGGTGCTTTTGAGGATGGAGTCCGCAGGAAAGCAGAGAGGGCCAAATTGTCTGTGGCATTTGAAGAGGTTCCAGGAGGCAATGAGGACCAGCATCACTTTTCCCCGCTGGCACCTTTGCTGTGGCAGCAAAAGCTGGACGTTTGTCTTTTTTGCTCCTGAGGATGCCGAAAGCGAAAACAGGTGCTTTTGAGGATGGAGTCCGCAGGAAAGTAGAGAGGGCCAAATTGTCTGGGGCATTTGAAAGGGTTCCAGGAGGCAGTGAGAACAGCATTACTTTTCCCGGCTGGCACCTTTGCTGTGGCAGCAAAAGCTGGACGTTTGTCTTTTTTGCTCCGGATGCTGCCGAAAGCGAAAACAGGTGCTTTTGAGGATGGAGTCCGCAGGAAAGCAGAGAGGGCCAAATTGTCTGGGGCATTTGAAAGGGTTCCAGGAGGCAGTGAGAACCAGCATTACTTTTCCCGGCTGGCACATTTGCTGTGGCAGCAAAAGCTGGACGTTTGTCTTTTTTGCTCCTGAGGATGCCGAAAGCGAAAACAGGTTCTTTTGAGGATGGAGTCCGCAGGAAAGCAGAGAGGGCCAAATTGTCTGGGGCATTTGAAAGAGTTCCAGGAGGCAGTGAGAACCAGCATTACTTTTCCCCGCTGGCACCTTTGCTGTGGCACCAAAACCTGGACGTTTGTCTTTTTCGCTCCGGAGGCTGCCGAAAGCGAAAACAGGTGCTTTTGAGGATGGAGTCCGCAGGAAAGCAGAGAGGGCCAAATTGTCTGTGGCATTTGAAGAGGTTCCAGGAGGCAATGAGGACCAGCATCACTTTTCCCCGCTGGCACCTTTGCTGTGGCAGCAAAAGCTGGACGTTTGTCTTTTTTGCTCCTGAGGATGCCGAAAGCGAAAACAGGTGCTTTTGAGGATGGAGTCCGCAGGAAAGTAGAGAGGGCCAAATTGTCTGGGGCATTTGAAAGGGTTCCAGGAGGCAGTGAGAACAGCATTACTTTTCCCGGCTGGCACCTTTGCTGTGGCAGCAAAAGCTGGACGTTTGTCTTTTTTGCTCCGGAGGCTGCCGAAAGCGAAAACAGGTGCTTTTGAGGATGGAGTCCGCAGGAAAGCAGAGAGGGCCAAATTGTCTGTGGCATTTGAAAGAGTTCCAGGAGGCAGTGAGAACCAGCATTACTTTTCGCCGCTGGCACCTTTGCTGTGGCAGCAAAACCTGGACGTTTGTTTTTTTGGTCCGGAGGTTGCCGAAAGCGAAAACAGGTGCTTTTGAGGATGGAGTCCGCAGGAAAGCAGAGAGGGCCAAATTGTCTGTGGCATTTGAAAGAGTTCCAGGAGGCAGTGAGAACCAGCATTACTTTTCCCCGCTGGCACCTTTGCTGTGGCAGCAAAAGCTGGACGTTTCTCTTTTTTGCTCCGGAGGCTGCCGAAAGCGAAAACAGGTGCTTTTGAGGATGGAGTCCGCAGGAAAGCAGAGAGGGCCAAATTGTCTGGGGCATTTGAAGAGGTTCCAGGAGGCAATGAGGACCAGCATCACTTTTCCCGGCTGGCACCTTTGCTGTGGCAGGAAAAGCTGGACGTTTGTCTTTTTTGCTCCGGAGGCTGCCGAAAGCGAAAACAGGTGCTTTTGAGGATGGAGTCCGCAGGAAAGCAGAGAGGGCCAAATTGTCTGTGGCATTTGAAAGAGTTCCAGGAGGCAGTGAGAACCAGCATTACTTTTCGCCGCTGGCACCTTTGCTGTGGCAGCAAAAGCTGGACTTTTGTCTTTTTTGCTCCAAACACTGCCGAAAGCGAAAACAGGTGCTTTTGAGGATGGAGTCCGCAGGAAAGCAGAGAGGGCCAAATTGTCTGAGGCATTTGAAAGGGTTCCAGGAGGCAGTGAGAACCAGCATTACTTTTTCCCGCTGGCACCTTTGCTGTGGCAGCAAAAGCTGGACGTTTGTCTTTTTTGCTCCGGAGGCTGCCGAAAGCGAAAACAGGTGCTTTTGAGGATGGAGTCCGCAGGAAAGCAGAGAGGGCCAAATTGTCTGGGGCATTTGAAAGGGTTCCAGGAGGCAGTGAGAACCAGCATTACTTTTCCCGGCTGGCACCTTTGCTGTGGCAGCAAAAGCTGGACGTTTGTCTTTTTTGATCCTGAGGATGCCGAAAGCGAAAACAGGTGCTTTTGAGGATGGAGTCCGCAGGAAAGCAGAGAGGGCCAAATAGTCTGGGGCATTTGAAAGGGTTCCAGGAGGCAGTGAGAACCAGCATTACTTTTCCCCGCTGGCACCTTTGCTGTGGCAGGAAAAGCTGGACGTTTGTCTTTTTTGCTCCGGAGGCTGCCGAAAGCGAAAACAGGTGCTTTTGAGGATGGAGTCCGCAGGAAAGCAGAGAGTGCCAAATTGTCTGTGGCATTTGAAGAGGTTCCAGGAGGCAATGAGGACCAGCATCACTTTTCCCGGCTGGCACCTTTGCTGTGGCATCAAAAGCTGGACGTTTGTCTTTTTACCACCGGAGGGCGCCGAAAGTGAAAAAAGGCGCTTTTGAGGATGGAGTCCGCAGGAAAGCAGAGAGGGCCAAATTGTCTGGGGCATTTGAAGGGGTTCCAGGAGGCAGTGAGAACCAGCATTACTTTTCCCCGCTGGCACCTTTGCTGTGGCAGCAAAAGCTGGACGTTTGTCTTTTTTGCTCTGGAGGCTGCCGAAAGCGAAAACAGGTGCTTTTGAGGATGGAGTCCGCAGGAAAGCAGAGAGGGCCAAATTGTCTGTGGCATTTGAAAGAGTTCCAGGAGGCAGTGAGAACCAGTATTACTTTTCCCCGCTGGCACCTTTGCTGTGGCAGGAAAAGCTGGACGTTTGTCTTTTTTGCTCTGGAAACTGCCGAAAGCGAAAACAGGTGCTTTTGAGGATGGAATCCGCAGGAAAGCAGAGAGGGCCAAATTGTCTGGGGCATTTGAAAGGGTTCCAGGAGGCAGTGAGAACCAGCATTACTTTTCCCGGCTGGCACCTTTGCTGTGGCAGCAAAACCTGGACGTTTGTCTTTTTTGCTCCGGAGGCTGCCGAAAGCGAAAACAGGTGCTTTTGAAAATGGAGTCCGCAGGAAAGCAGAGAGGGCTAAATTGTCTGGGGCATTTGAAAGAGTTCCAGGAGGCAGTGAGAACCAGCATTACTTTTCCCGGCTGGCACCTTTGCTGTGGCAGCAAAAGCTGGACGTTTCTCTTTTTTGCTCCGGAGGCTGCCGAAAGCGAAAACAGGTGCCGCAGGAAAGCAGAGAGGGCCAAATTGTCTGGGGCATTTGAAAGGGTTCCAGGAGGCAGTGAGAACCAGCATTACTTTTCCCCGCTGGCACCTTTGCTGTGGCAGCAAAAGCTGGACGTTTGTCTTTTTTGCTCCTGAGGATGCCGAAAGCGAAAACAGGTGCTTTTGAGGATGGAATCCGCAGGAAAGCAGAGAGGGCCAAATTGTCTGAGGCATTTGAAAGAGTTCCAGGAGGCAGTGAGAACCAGCATTACTTTTCCCCGCTGGCACCTTTGCTGTGGCAGCAAAAGCTGGACGTTTGTCTTTTTTGCTCCGGAGGCTGCCGAAAGCGAAAACAGGTGCTTTTGAGGATGGAGTCCGCAGGAAAGCAGAGAGGGCCAAATTGTCTGGGGCATTTGAAAGAGTTCCAGGAGGCCGTGAGAACCAGCATTACTTTTCCCGGCTGGCACCTTTGCTGTGGCAGCAAAAGCTGGACGTTTCTCTTTTTTGCTCCGGAGGCTGCCGAAAGCGAAAACAGGTGCCGCAGGAAAGCAGAGAGGGCCAAATTGTCTGGGGCATTTGAAAGGGTTCCAGGAGGCAGTGAGAACCAGCATTACTTTTCCCCGCTGGCACCTTTGCTGTGGCAGCAAAAGCTGGACGTTTGTCTTTTTTGCTCCTGAGGATGCCGAAAGCGAAAACAGGTGCTTTTGAGGATGGAATCCGCAGGAAAGCAGAGAGGGCCAAATTGTCTGGGGCATTTGAAAGAGTTCCAGGAGGCAGTGAGAACCAGCATTACTTTTCCCGGCTGGCACCTTTGCTGTGGCAGCAAAAGCTGGACGTTTCTCTTTTTTGCTCCGGAGGCTGCCGAAAGCGAAAACAGGTGCTTTTGAGGATGGAGTCCGCAGGAAAGCAGAGAGGGCCAAATTGTCTGGGGCATTTGAAAAAGTTCCAGGAGGCCGTGAGAACCAGCATTACTTTTCCCCGCTGGCACCTTTGCTGTGGCAGCAAAACCTGGACGTTTGTCTTTTTTGCTCCGGAGGCTGCCGAAAGCGAAAACAGGTGCTTTTGAGGATGGAGTCCGCAGGAAAGCAGAGAGGGCCAAATAGTCTGTGGCATTTGAAGAGGTTCCAGGAGGCAATGAGGACCAGCATCTCTTTTTCCCGCTGGCACCTTTGCTGTGGCAGCAAAAGCTGGACGTTTGTCTTTTTACCACCGGAGGGCGCCGAAAGTGAAAAAAGGCGCTTTTGAGGATGGAGTCCGCAGGAAAGCAGAGAGGGCCAAATGGTCTGGGGCATTTGAAGGGGTTCCAGGAGGCAGTGACGAACAGCATCACTTTTCCCCGCTGGCACCTTTGCTGTGGCAGCAAAAGCTGGACGTTTGTCTTTTTACCACCGGAGGGCGCCGAAAGTGAAAAAAGGCGCTTTTGAGGATGGAGTCCGCAGGAAAGCAGAGAGGGCCAAATGGTCTGGGGCATTTGAAGGGGTTCCAGGAGGCAGTGAGGAACAGCATCACTTTTCCCCGCTGGCACCTTTGCTGTGGCAGCAAAAGCTGGACGTTTGTCTTTTTTGCTCCGGATGCTGCCGAAAGCGAAAACAGGTGCTTTTGAGGATGGAGTCCGCAGGAAAGCAGAGAGGGCCAAATTGTCTGGGGCATTTGAAAGGGTTCCAGGAGGCAGTGAGAACCAGCATTACTTTTCCCGGCTGGCACATTTGCTGTGGCAGCAAAAGCTGGACGTTTGTCTTTTTTGCTCCTGAGGATGCCGAAAGCGAAAACAGGTTCTTTTGAGGATGGAGTCCGCAGGAAAGCAGAGAGGGCCAAATTGTCTGGGGCATTTGAAAGAGTTCCAGGAGGCAGTGAGAACCAGCATTACTTTTCCCCGCTGGCACCTTTGCTGTGGCACCAAAACCTGGACGTTTGTCTTTTTCGCTCCGGAGGCTGCCGAAAGCGAAAACAGGTGCTTTTGAGGATGGAGTCCGCAGGAAAGCAGAGAGGGCCAAATTGTCTGTGGCATTTGAAGAGGTTCCAGGAGGCAATGAGGACCAGCATCACTTTTCCCCGCTGGCACCTTTGCTGTGGCAGCAAAAGCTGGACGTTTGTCTTTTTTGCTCCTGAGGATGCCGAAAGCGAAAACAGGTGCTTTTGAGGATGGAGTCCGCAGGAAAGTAGAGAGGGCCAAATTGTCTGGGGCATTTGAAAGGGTTCCAGGAGGCAGTGAGAACAGCATTACTTTTCCCGGCTGGCACCTTTGCTGTGGCAGCAAAAGCTGGACGTTTGTCTTTTTTGCTCCGGATGCTGCCGAAAGCGAAAACAGGTGCTTTTGAGGATGGAGTCCGCAGGAAAGCAGAGAGGGCCAAATTGTCTGGGGCATTTGAAAGGGTTCCAGGAGGCAGTGAGAACCAGCATTACTTTTCCCGGCTGGCACATTTGCTGTGGCAGCAAAAGCTGGACGTTTGTCTTTTTTGCTCCTGAGGATGCCGAAAGCGAAAACAGGTTCTTTTGAGGATGGAGTCCGCAGGAAAGCAGAGAGGGCCAAATTGTCTGGGGCATTTGAAAGAGTTCCAGGAGGCAGTGAGAACCAGCATTACTTTTCCCCGCTGGCACCTTTGCTGTGGCACCAAAACCTGGACGTTTGTCTTTTTCGCTCCGGAGGCTGCCGAAAGCGAAAACAGGTGCTTTTGAGGATGGAGTCCGCAGGAAAGCAGAGAGGGCCAAATTGTCTGTGGCATTTGAAGAGGTTCCAGGAGGCAATGAGGACCAGCATCACTTTTCCCCGCTGGCACCTTTGCTGTGGCAGCAAAAGCTGGACGTTTGTCTTTTTTGCTCCTGAGGATGCCGAAAGCGAAAACAGGTGCTTTTGAGGATGGAGTCCGCAGGAAAGTAGAGAGGGCCAAATTGTCTGGGGCATTTGAAAGGGTTCCAGGAGGCAGTGAGAACAGCATTACTTTTCCCGGCTGGCACCTTTGCTGTGGCAGCAAAAGCTGGACGTTTGTCTTTTTTGCTCCGGAGGCTGCCGAAAGCGAAAACAGGTGCTTTTGAGGATGGAGTCCGCAGGAAAGCAGAGAGGGCCAAATTGTCTGTGGCATTTGAAAGAGTTCCAGGAGGCAGTGAGAACCAGCATTACTTTTCGCCGCTGGCACCTTTGCTGTGGCAGCAAAACCTGGACGTTTGTTTTTTTGGTCCGGAGGTTGCCGAAAGCGAAAACAGGTGCTTTTGAGGATGGAGTCCGCAGGAAAGCAGAGAGGGCCAAATTGTCTGTGGCATTTGAAAGAGTTCCAGGAGGCAGTGAGAACCAGCATTACTTTTCCCCGCTGGCACCTTTGCTGTGGCAGCAAAAGCTGGACGTTTCTCTTTTTTGCTCCGGAGGCTGCCGAAAGCGAAAACAGGTGCTTTTGAGGATGGAGTCCGCAGGAAAGCAGAGAGGGCCAAATTGTCTGGGGCATTTGAAGAGGTTCCAGGAGGCAATGAGGACCAGCATCACTTTTCCCGGCTGGCACCTTTGCTGTGGCAGGAAAAGCTGGACGTTTGTCTTTTTTGCTCCGGAGGCTGCCGAAAGCGAAAACAGGTGCTTTTGAGGATGGAGTCCGCAGGAAAGCAGAGAGGGCCAAATTGTCTGTGGCATTTGAAAGAGTTCCAGGAGGCAGTGAGAACCAGCATTACTTTTCGCCGCTGGCACCTTTGCTGTGGCAGCAAAAGCTGGACTTTTGTCTTTTTTGCTCCAAACACTGCCGAAAGCGAAAACAGGTGCTTTTGAGGATGGAGTCCGCAGGAAAGCAGAGAGGGCCAAATTGTCTGAGGCATTTGAAAGGGTTCCAGGAGGCAGTGAGAACCAGCATTACTTTTTCCCGCTGGCACCTTTGCTGTGGCAGCAAAAGCTGGACGTTTGTCTTTTTTGCTCCGGAGGCTGCCGAAAGCGAAAACAGGTGCTTTTGAGGATGGAGTCCGCAGGAAAGCAGAGAGGGCCAAATTGTCTGGGGCATTTGAAAGGGTTCCAGGAGGCAGTGAGAACCAGCATTACTTTTCCTGGCTGTCACCTTTGCTGTGGCAGCAAAAGCTGGACGTTTGTCTTTTTTGCTCCTGAGGATGCCGAAAGCGAAAACAGGTGCTTTTGAGGATGGAGTCCGCAGGAAAGCAGAGAGGGCAAAATTGTCTGGGGCATTTGAAAGGGTTCCAGGAGGCAGTGAGAACCAGCATTACTTTTCCCCGCTGGCACCTTTGCTGTGGCAGCAAAAGCTGGACGTTTGTCTTTTTTGCTCCGGAGGCTGCAGAAAGCGAAAACAGGTGCTTTTGAGGATGGAGTCCGCAGGAAAGAAGAGAGGGCCAAATTGTCTGGGGCATTTGAAAGAGTTCCAGGAGGCAGTGAGAACCAGCATTACTTTTCCCGGCTGGCACATTTGCTGTGGCAGCAAAAGCTGGACGTTTGTCTTTTTTGCTCCGGAGGTTGCCGAAAGCGAAAACAGGTGCTTTTGAGGATGGAGTCCGCAGGAAAGCAGAGAGGGCCAAATTTTCTGTGGCATTTGAAGAGGTTCCAGGAGGCAATGAGAACCAGCATTACTTTTCGCCGCTGGCACCTTTGCTGTGGCAGCAAAACCTGGACGTTTGTCTTTTTTATTCTGGATGCTGCCGAAAGCGAAAACAGGTGCTTTTGAGGATGGAGTCCGCAGGAAAGCAGAGAGGGCCAAATTGTCTGGGGCATTTGAAAGGGTTCCAGGAGGCAGTGAGAACCAGCATTACTTTTCACCGCTGGCACCTTTGCTGTGGCAGCAAAAGCTGGACGTTTGTCTTTTTTGCTCCGGAGGCTGCCGAAAGCGAAAACAGGTGCTTTTGAGGATGGAGTCCGCAGGAAAGCAGAGAGTGCCAAATTGTCTGTGGCATTTGAAGAGGTTCCAGGAGGCAATGAGGACCAGCATCACTTTTCCCGGCTGGCACCTTTGCTGTGGCAGCAAAAGCTGGACGTTTGTCTTTTTACCACCGGAGGGCGCCGAAAGTGAAAAAAGGCGCTTTTGAGGATAGAGTCCGCAGGAAAGCAGAGAGGGCCAAATGGTCTGGGGCATTTGAAGGGGTTCCAGGAGGCAGTGAGAACCAGCATTACTTTTCCCCGCTGGCACCTTTGCTGTGGCAGCAAAAGCTGGACGTTTGTCTTGTTTGCTCTGGAGGCTGCCGAAAGCGAAAACAGGTGCTTTTGAGGATGGAGTCCGCAGGAAAGCAGAGAGGGCCAAATTGTCTGGGGCATTTGAAAGGGTTCCAGGAGGCAGTGAGAACCAGCATTACTTTTCCCGCTGGCACCTTTGCTGTGGCAGGAAAACCTGGACGTTTGTCTTTTTTGCTCCTGAGGCTGCAGAAAGTGAAAACAGGTGCTTTTGAGGATGGAGTCCGCAGGAAAGCAGAGAGGGCCAAATTGTCTGGGGCATTTGAAAGGGTTCCAGGACGCAGTGAGAACCAGCATTACTTTTCCCGGCTGGCACCTTTGCTGTGGCAGCAAAAGCTGGACGTTTGTCTTTTTTGCTCCTGAGGATGCCGAAAGCGAAAACAGGTGCTTTTGAGGATGGAGTCCGCAGGAAAGCAGAGAGGGCCAAATTGTCTGGGGCATTTGAAAGAGTTCCAGGAGGCAGTGAGAACCAGCATTACTTTTCCCGGCTGGCACCTTTGCTGTGGCAGCAAAAGCTGGACGTTTCTCTTTTTTGCTCCGGAGGCTGCCGAAAGCGAAAACAGGTGCTTTTGAGGATGGAGTCCGCAGGAAAGCAGAGAGGGCCAAATTGTCTGGGGCATTTGAAAGGGTTCCAGGAGGCAGTGAGAACCAGCATTACTTTTCCCCGCTGGCACCTTTGCTGTGGCAGCAAAAGCTGGACGTTTGTCTTTTTACCACCGGAGGGCGCCGAAAGTGAAAAAAGGCGCTTTTGAGGATACAGTCCGCAGGAAAGCAGAGAGGGCCAAATAGTCTGGGGCATTTGAAGGGGTTCCAGGAGGCCGTGAGAACCAGCATTACTTTTCCCCGCTGGCACCTTTGCTGTGGCAGCAAAAGCTGGACGTTTGTCTTTTTTGCTCTGGAAGCTGCCGAAAGCGAAAACAGGTGCTTTTGAGGATGGAGTCCGCAGGAAAGCAGAGAGGGCCAAATTGTCTGGGGCATTTGAAAGACTTCCAGGAGGCAGTGAGAACCAGCATTACTTTTCCCCGCTGGCACCTTTGCTGTGGCAGGAAAAGCTGGACATTTGTCTTTTTTGCTCTGGAAACTGCCGAAAGCGAAAACAGGTGCTTTTGAGGATGGAATCTGCAGGAAAGCAGAGAGGGCCAAATTGTCTGTGGCATTTGAAAGGGTTCCAGGAGGCAGTGAGAACCAGCATTACTTTTCCCGGCTGGCACATTTGCTGTGGCAGCAAAAGCTGGACGTTTGTCTTTTTTGCTCCGGAGGCTGCCGAAAGCGAAAACAGGTGCTTTTGAGGATGGAGTCCGCAGGAAAGCAGAGAGGGCTAAATTGTCTGGGGCATTTGAAAGAGTTCCAGGAGGCCGTGAGAACCAGCATTACTTTTCCCGGCTGGCACCTTTGCTGTGGCAGCAAAAGCTGGACGTTTGTCTTTTTTGCTCCGGAGGCTGCCGAAAGCGAAAACAGGTGCTTTTGAGGATGGAGTCCGCAGGAAAGCAGAGAGGGCCAAATTGTCTGGGGCATTTGAAAGGGTTCCAGGAGGCAGTGAGAACCAGCATTACTTTTCCCGGCTGGCACATTTGCTGTGGCAGCAAAAGCTGGACGTTTGTCTTTTTTGCTCCTGAGGATGCCGAAAGCGAAAACAGGTGCTTTTGAGGATGGAGTCCGCAGGAAAGCAGAGAGGGCAAAATTGTCTGGGGCATTTGAAAGGGTTCCAGGAGGCAGTGAGAACCAGCATTACTTTTCCCCGCTGGCACCTTTGCTGTGGCAGCAAAAGCTGGACGTTTGTCTTTTTTGCTCCGGAGGCTGCAGAAAGCGAAAACAGGTGCTTTTGAGGATGGAGTCCGCAGGAAAGCAGAGAGGGCCAAATTGTCTGGGGCATTTGAAAGAGTTCCAGGAGGCCGTGATAACCAGCATTACTTTTCCCCGCTGGCACCTTTGCTGTGGCAGCAAAAGCTGGACGTTTCTCTTTTTTGCTCCGGAGGCTGCCGAAAGCGAAAACAGGTGCTTTTGAGGATGGAGTCCGCAGGAAAGCAGAGAGGGCTAAATTGTCTGGGGCATTTGAAAGGGTTCCAGGAGGCAGTGAGAACCAGCATTACTTTTCCCGGCTGGCACATTTGCTGTGGCAGCAAAAGCTGGACGTTTGTCTTTTTTGCTCCGGAGGTTGCCGAAAGCGAAAACAGGTGCTTTTGAGGATGGAGTCCGCAGGAAAGCAGAGAGGGCCAAATTGTCTGTGGCATTTGAAGAGGTTCCAGGAGGCAATGAGAACCAGCATTACTTTTCGCCGCTGGCACCTTTGCTGTGGCAGCAAAACCTGGACGTTTGTCTTTTTTATTCTGGAGGCTGCCGAAAGCGAAAACAGGTGCTTTTGAGGATGGAGTCCGCAGGAAAGCAGAGAGGGCCAAATTGTCTGGGGCATTTGAAAGGGTTCCAGGAGGCAGTGAGAACCAGCATTACTTTTCACCGCTGGCACCTTTGCTGTGGCAGCAAAAGCTGGACGTTTGTCTTTTTTGCTCCGGAGGCTGCCGAAAGCGAAAACAGGTGCTTTTGAGGATGGAGTCCGCAGGAAAGCAGAGAGTGCCAAATTGTCTGTGGCATTTGAAGAGGTTCCAGGAGGCAATGAGGACCAGCATCACTTTTCCCGGCTGGCACCTTTGCTGTGGCAGCAAAAGCTGGACGTTTGTCTTTTTACCACCGGAGGGCGCCGAAAGTGAAAAAAGGCGCTTTTGAAGATAGAGTCCGCAGGAAAGCAGAGAGGGCCAAATGGTCTGGGGCATTTGAAGGGGTTCCAGGAGGCAGTGAGAACCAGCATTACTTTTCGCCGCTGGCACCTTTGCTGTGGCAGCAAAAGCTGGACGTTTGTCTTTTTTGCTCTGGAGGCTGCCGAAAGCGAAAACAGGTGCTTTTGAAGATGGAGTCCGCAGGAAAGCAGAGAGGGCCAAATTGTCTGTGGCATTTGAAAGAGTTCCAGGAGGCAGTGAGAACCAGCATTACTTTTCCCCGCTGGCACCTTTGCTGTGGCAGGAAAAGCTGGACGTTTGTCTTTTTTGCTCCGGAGGCTGCCGAAAGCGAAAACAGGTGCTTTTGAGGACGCAGTCCGCAGGAAAGCAGAGAGGGCCAAATTGTCTGTGGCATTTGAAAGGGTTCCAGGCGGCAGTGAGAACCAGCATTACTTTTGCCCGCTGGCACCTTTGCTGTGGCAGCAAAAGCTGGACGTTTGTCTTTTTTGCTCCTGAGGCTGCCGAAAGCGAAAACAGGTGCTTTTGAGGATGGAGTCCGCAGGAAAGCAGAGAGGGCCAAATTGTCTGGGGCATTTGAAAGGGTTCCAGGAGGCAGTGAGAACCAGCATTACTTTTCGCCGCTGGCACCTTTGCTGTGGCAGCAAAACCTGGACGTTTGTCTTTTTTGCTCCGGAGGCTGCCGAAAGCGAAAACAGGTGCTTTTGAGGATGGAGTCCGCAGGAAAGCAGAGAGGGCCAAATAGTCTGTGGCATTTGAAAGAGTTCCAGGAGGCCGTGAGAACCAGCATTACTTTTCCCCGCTGGCACCTTTGCTGTGGCAGCAAAAGCTGGACGTTTGTCTTTTTTGCTCCTGAGGCTGCTGAAAGCGAAAACAGGTGCTTTTGAGGATGGAGTCCACAGGAAAGCAGAGAGGGCCAAATTGTCTGGGGCATTTGAAGAGGTTCCAGGAGGCAATGAGGACCAGCATCACTTTTCGCCGCTGGCACCTTTGCTGTGGCAGCAAAAGCTGGACGTTTGTCTTTTTACCACCGGAGGGCGCCGAAAGTGAAAAAAGGCGCTTTTGAGGATGGAGTCCGCAGGAAAGCAGAGAGGGCCAAATTGTCTGGGGCATTTGAAAGGGTTCCAGGAGGCAGTGAGAACCAGCATTACTTTTCCCCGCTGGCACCTTTGCTGTGGCAGCAAAAGCTGGACGTTTGTCTTTTTTGCTCCTGAGGATGCCGAAAGCGAAAACAGGTGCTTTTGAGGATGGAATCCGCAGGAAAGCAGAGAGGGCCAAATTGTCTGAGGCATTTGAAAGAGTTCCAGGAGGCAGTGAGAACCAGCATTACTTTTCCCGGCTGGCACCTTTGCTGTGGCAGCAAAAGCTGGACGTTTGTCTTTTTTGCTCCGGAGGCTGCCGAAAGCGAAAACAGGTGCTTTTGAGGATGGAGTCCGCAGGAAAGCAGAGAGGGCCAAATTGTCTGGGGCATTTGAAAGGGTTCCAGGAGGCAGTGAGAACCAGCATTACTTTTCCCGCTGGCACCTTTGCTGTGGCAGGAAAACCTGGACGTTTGTCTTTTTTGCTCCTGAGGCTGCAGAAAGTGAAAACAGGTGCTTTTGAGGATGGAGTCCGCAGGAAAGCAGAGAGGGCCAAATTGTCTGTGGCATTTGAAAGAGTTCCAGGAGGCAGTGAGAACCAGCATTACTTTTCCCCGCTGGCACCTTTGCTGTGGCAGCAAAAGCTGGACGTTTCTCTTTTTTGCTCCGGAGGCTGCCGAAAGCGAAAACAGGTGCTTTTGAGGATGGAGTCCGCAGGAAAGCAGAGAGGGCCAAATTGTCTGGGGCATTTGAAGAGGTTCCAGGAGGCAATGAGGACCAGCATCACTTTTCCCGGCTGGCACCTTTGCTGTGGCAGGAAAAGCTGGACGTTTGTCTTTTTTGCTCTGGAGGCTGCCGAAAGCGAAAACAGGTGCTTTTGAGGATGGAGTCCGCAGGAAAGCAGAGAGGGCCAAATTGTCTGTGGCATTTGAAAGAGTTCCAGGAGGCAGTGAGAACCAGCATTACTTTTCGCCGCTGGCACCTTTGCTGTGGCAGCAAAAGCTGGACTTTTGTCTTTTTTGCTCCAAACACTGCCGAAAGCGAAAACAGGTGCTTTTGAGGATGGAGTCCGCAGGAAAGCAGAGAGGGCCAAATTGTCTGAGGCATTTGAAAGGGTTCCAGGAGGCAGTGAGAACCAGCATTACTTTTTCCCGCTGGCACCTTTGCTGTGGCAGCAAAAGCTGGACGTTTGTCTTTTTTGCTCCGGAGGCTGCCGAAAGCGAAAACAGGTGCTTTTGAGGATGGAGTCCGCAGGAAAGCAGAGAGGGCCAAATTGTCTGGGGCATTTGAAAGGGTTCCAGGAGGCAGTGAGAACCAGCATTACTTTTCCTGGCTGTCACCTTTGCTGTGGCAGCAAAAGCTGGACGTTTGTCTTTTTTGCTCCTGAGGATGCCGAAAGCGAAAACAGGTGCTTTTGAGGATGGAGTCCGCAGGAAAGCAGAGAGGGCAAAATTGTCTGGGGCATTTGAAAGGGTTCCAGGAGGCAGTGAGAACCAGCATTACTTTTCCCCGCTGGCACCTTTGCTGTGGCAGCAAAAGCTGGACGTTTGTCTTTTTTGCTCCGGAGGCTGCAGAAAGCGAAAACAGGTGCTTTTGAGGATGGAGTCCGCAGGAAAGAAGAGAGGGCCAAATTGTCTGGGGCATTTGAAAGAGTTCCAGGAGGCAGTGAGAACCAGCATTACTTTTCCCGGCTGGCACATTTGCTGTGGCAGCAAAAGCTGGACGTTTGTCTTTTTTGCTCCGGAGGTTGCCGAAAGCGAAAACAGGTGCTTTTGAGGATGGAGTCCGCAGGAAAGCAGAGAGGGCCAAATTTTCTGTGGCATTTGAAGAGGTTCCAGGAGGCAATGAGAACCAGCATTACTTTTCGCCGCTGGCACCTTTGCTGTGGCAGCAAAACCTGGACGTTTGTCTTTTTTATTCTGGATGCTGCCGAAAGCGAAAACAGGTGCTTTTGAGGATGGAGTCCGCAGGAAAGCAGAGAGGGCCAAATTGTCTGGGGCATTTGAAAGGGTTCCAGGAGGCAGTGAGAACCAGCATTACTTTTCACCGCTGGCACCTTTGCTGTGGCAGCAAAAGCTGGACGTTTGTCTTTTTTGCTCCGGAGGCTGCCGAAAGCGAAAACAGGTGCTTTTGAGGATGGAGTCCGCAGGAAAGCAGAGAGTGCCAAATTGTCTGTGGCATTTGAAGAGGTTCCAGGAGGCAATGAGGACCAGCATCACTTTTCCCGGCTGGCACCTTTGCTGTGGCAGCAAAAGCTGGACGTTTGTCTTTTTACCACCGGAGGGCGCCGAAAGTGAAAAAAGGCGCTTTTGAGGATAGAGTCCGCAGGAAAGCAGAGAGGGCCAAATGGTCTGGGGCATTTGAAGGGGTTCCAGGAGGCAGTGAGAACCAGCATTACTTTTCCCCGCTGGCACCTTTGCTGTGGCAGCAAAAGCTGGACGTTTGTCTTGTTTGCTCTGGAGGCTGCCGAAAGCGAAAACAGGTGCTTTTGAGGATGGAGTCCGCAGGAAAGCAGAGAGGGCCAAATTGTCTGGGGCATTTGAAAGGGTTCCAGGAGGCAGTGAGAACCAGCATTACTTTTCCCGCTGGCACCTTTGCTGTGGCAGGAAAACCTGGACGTTTGTCTTTTTTGCTCCTGAGGCTGCAGAAAGTGAAAACAAGTGCTTTTGAGGATGGAGTCCGCAGGAAAGCAGAGAGGGCCAAATTGTCTGGGGCATTTGAAAGGGTTCCAGGACGCAGTGAGAACCAGCATTACTTTTCCCGGCTGGCACCTTTGCTGTGGCAGCAAAAGCTGGACGTTTGTCTTTTTTGCTCCTGAGGATGCCGAAAGCGAAAACAGGTGCTTTTGAGGATGGAGTCCGCAGGAAAGCAGAGAGGGCCAAATTGTCTGGGGCATTTGAAAGAGTTCCAGGAGGCAGTGAGAACCAGCATTACTTTTCCCGGCTGGCACCTTTGCTGTGGCAGCAAAAGCTGGACGTTTCTCTTTTTTGCTCCGGAGGCTGCCGAAAGCGAAAACAGGTGCTTTTGAGGATGGAGTCCGCAGGAAAGCAGAGAGGGCCAAATTGTCTGGGGCATTTGAAAGGGTTCCAGGAGGCAGTGAGAACCAGCATTACTTTTCCCCGCTGGCACCTTTGCTGTGGCAGCAAAAGCTGGACGTTTGTCTTTTTACCACCGGAGGGCGCCGAAAGTGAAAAAAGGCGCTTTTGAGGATACAGTCCGCAGGAAAGCAGAGAGGGCCAAATAGTCTGGGGCATTTGAAGGGGTTCCAGGAGGCCGTGAGAACCAGCATTACTTTTCCCCGCTGGCACCTTTGCTGTGGCAGCAAAAGCTGGACGTTTGTCTTTTTTGCTCTGGAAGCTGCCGAAAGCGAAAACAGGTGCTTTTGAGGATGGAGTCCGCAGGAAAGCAGAGAGGGCCAAATTGTCTGGGGCATTTGAAAGACTTCCAGGAGGCAGTGAGAACCAGCATTACTTTTCCCCGCTGGCACCTTTGCTGTGGCAGGAAAAGCTGGACATTTGTCTTTTTTGCTCTGGAAACTGCCGAAAGCGAAAACAGGTGCTTTTGAGGATGGAATCTGCAGGAAAGCAGAGAGGGCCAAATTGTCTGTGGCATTTGAAAGGGTTCCAGGAGGCAGTGAGAACCAGCATTACTTTTCCCGGCTGGCACATTTGCTGTGGCAGCAAAAGCTGGACGTTTGTCTTTTTTGCTCCGGAGGCTGCCGAAAGCGAAAACAGGTGCTTTTGAGGATGGAGTCCGCAGGAAAGCAGAGAGGGCTAAATTGTCTGGGGCATTTGAAAGAGTTCCAGGAGGCAGTGAGAACCAGCATTACTTTTCCCCGCTGGCACCTTTGCTGTGGCAGCAAAAGCTGGACGTTTGTCTTTTTTGCTCCGGAGGCTGCCGAAAGCGAAAACAGGTGCTTTTGAGGATGGAGTCCGCAGGAAAGCAGAGAGGGCCAAATTGTCTGGGGCATTTGAAAGGGTTCCAGGAGGCAGTGAGAACCAGCATTACTTTTCCTGGCTGTCACCTTTGCTGTGGCAGCAAAAGCTGGACGTTTGTCTTTTTTGCTCCTGAGGATGCCGAAAGCGAAAACAGGTGCTTTTGAGGATGGAGTCCGCAGGAAAGCAGAGAGGGCAAAATTGTCTGGGGCATTTGAAAGGGTTCCAGGAGGCAGTGAGAACCAGCATTACTTTTCCCCGCTGGCACCTTTGCTGTGGCAGCAAAAGCTGGACGTTTGTCTTTTTTGCTCCGGAGGCTGCAGAAAGCGAAAACAGGTGCTTTTGAGGATGGAGTCCGCAGGAAAGCAGAGAGGGCCAAATTGTCTGGGGCATTTGAAAGAGTTCCAGGAGGCCGTGATAACCAGCATTACTTTTCCCCGCTGGCACCTTTGCTGTGGCAGCAAAAGCTGGACGTTTCTCTTTTTTGCTCCGGAGGCTGCCGAAAGCGAAAACAGGTGCTTTTGAGGATGGAGTCCGCAGGAAAGCAGAGAGGGCTAAATTGTCTGGGGCATTTGAAAGGGTTCCAGGAGGCAGTGAGAACCAGCATTACTTTTCCCGGCTGGCACATTTGCTGTGGCAGCAAAAGCTGGACGTTTGTCTTTTTTGCTCCGGAGGTTGCCGAAAGCGAAAACAGGTGCTTTTGAGGATGGAGTCCGCAGGAAAGCAGAGAGGGCCAAATTGTCTGTGGCATTTGAAGAGGTTCCAGGAGGCAATGAGAACCAGCATTACTTTTCGCCGCTGGCACCTTTGCTGTGGCAGCAAAACCTGGACGTTTGTCTTTTTTATTCTGGAGGCTGCCGAAAGCGAAAACAGGTGCTTTTGAGGATGGAGTCCGCAGGAAAGCAGAGAGGGCCAAATTGTCTGGGGCATTTGAAAGGGTTCCAGGAGGCAGTGAGAACCAGCATTACTTTTCACCGCTGGCACCTTTGCTGTGGCAGCAAAAGCTGGACGTTTGTCTTTTTTGCTCCGGAGGCTGCCGAAAGCGAAAACAGGTGCTTTTGAGGATGGAGTCCGCAGGAAAGCAGAGAGTGCCAAATTGTCTGTGGCATTTGAAGAGGTTCCAGGAGGCAATGAGGACCAGCATCACTTTTCCCGGCTGGCACCTTTGCTGTGGCAGCAAAAGCTGGACGTTTGTCTTTTTACCACCGGAGGGCGCCGAAAGTGAAAAAAGGCGCTTTTGAAGATAGAGTCCGCAGGAAAGCAGAGAGGGCCAAATGGTCTGGGGCATTTGAAGGGGTTCCAGGAGGCAGTGAGAACCAGCATTACTTTTCGCCGCTGGCACCTTTGCTGTGGCAGCAAAAGCTGGACGTTTGTCTTTTTTGCTCTGGAGGCTGCCGAAAGCGAAAACAGGTGCTTTTGAAGATGGAGTCCGCAGGAAAGCAGAGAGGGCCAAATTGTCTGTGGCATTTGAAAGAGTTCCAGGAGGCAGTGAGAACCAGCATTACTTTTCCCCGCTGGCACCTTTGCTGTGGCAGGAAAAGCTGGACGTTTGTCTTTTTTGCTCCGGAGGCTGCCGAAAGCGAAAACAGGTGCTTTTGAGGACGCAGTCCGCAGGAAAGCAGAGAGGGCCAAATTGTCTGTGGCATTTGAAAGGGTTCCAGGCGGCAGTGAGAACCAGCATTACTTTTGCCCGCTGGCACCTTTGCTGTGGCAGCAAAAGCTGGACGTTTGTCTTTTTTGCTCCTGAGGCTGCCGAAAGCGAAAACAGGTGCTTTTGAGGATGGAGTCCGCAGGAAAGCAGAGAGGGCCAAATTGTCTGGGGCATTTGAAAGGGTTCCAGGAGGCAGTGAGAACCAGCATTACTTTTCGCCGCTGGCACCTTTGCTGTGGCAGCAAAACCTGGACGTTTGTCTTTTTTGCTCCGGAGGCTGCCGAAAGCGAAAACAGGTGCTTTTGAGGATGGAGTCCGCAGGAAAGCAGAGAGGGCCAAATAGTCTGTGGCATTTGAAAGAGTTCCAGGAGGCCGTGAGAACCAGCATTACTTTTCCCCGCTGGCACCTTTGCTGTGGCAGCAAAAGCTGGACGTTTGTCTTTTTTGCTCCTGAGGCTGCTGAAAGCGAAAACAGGTGCTTTTGAGGATGGAGTCCACAGGAAAGCAGAGAGGGCCAAATTGTCTGGGGCATTTGAAGAGGTTCCAGGAGGCAATGAGGACCAGCATCACTTTTCGCCGCTGGCACCTTTGCTGTGGCAGCAAAAGCTGGACGTTTGTCTTTTTACCACCGGAGGGCGCCGAAAGTGAAAAAAGGCGCTTTTGAGGATGGAGTCCGCAGGAAAGCAGAGAGGGCCAAATTGTCTGGGGCATTTGAAAGGGTTCCAGGAGGCAGTGAGAACCAGCATTACTTTTCCCCGCTGGCACCTTTGCTGTGGCAGCAAAAGCTGGACGTTTGTCTTTTTTGCTCCTGAGGATGCCGAAAGCGAAAACAGGTGCTTTTGAGGATGGAATCCGCAGGAAAGCAGAGAGGGCCAAATTGTCTGAGGCATTTGAAAGAGTTCCAGGAGGCAGTGAGAACCAGCATTACTTTTCCCGGCTGGCACCTTTGCTGTGGCAGCAAAAGCTGGACGTTTGTCTTTTTTGCTCCGGAGGCTGCCGAAAGCGAAAACAGGTGCTTTTGAGGATGGAGTCCGCAGGAAAGCAGAGAGGGCCAAATTGTCTGGGGCATTTGAAAGGGTTCCAGGAGGCAGTGAGAACCAGCATTACTTTTCCCGCTGGCACCTTTGCTGTGGCAGGAAAACCTGGACGTTTGTCTTTTTTGCTCCTGAGGCTGCAGAAAGTGAAAACAGGTGCTTTTGAGGATGGAGTCCGCAGGAAAGCAGAGAGGGCCAAATTGTCTGGGGCATTTGAAAGGGTTCCAGGACGCAGTGAGAACCAGCATTACTTTTCCCGGCTGGCACCTTTGCTGTGGCAGCAAAAGCTGGACGTTTCTCTTTTTTGCTCCGGAGGCTGCCGAAAGCGAAAACAGGTGCTTTTGAGGATGGAGTCCGCAGGAAAGCAGAGAGGGCCAAATTGTCTGTGGCATTTGAAAGGGTTCCAGGAGGCAGTGAGAACCAGCATTACTTTTCCCCGCTGGCACCTTTGCTGTGGCAGCAAAAGCTGGACGTTTGTCTTTTTTGCTCCGGAGGCTGCCGAAAGCGAAAACAGGTGCTTTTGAGGATGGAGTCCGCAGGAAAGCAGAGAGGGCCAAATAGTCTGTGGCATTTGAAAGAGTTCCAGGAGGCCGTGAGAACCAGCATTACTTTTCCCCGCTGGCACCTTTGCTGTGGCAGCAAAACCTGGACGTTTGTCTTTTTTGCTCCGGAGGCTGCCGAAAGCGAAAACAGGTGCTTTTGAGGATGGAGTCCGCAGGAAAGCAGAGAGGGCCAAATAGTCTGTGGCATTTGAAGAGGTTCCAGGAGGCAATGAGGACCAGCATCTCTTTTTCCCGCTGGCACCTTTGCTGTGGCAGCAAAAGCTGGACGTTTGTCTTTTTACCACCGGAAGGCGCCGAAAGTGAAAAAAGGCGCTTTTGAGGATACAGTACGCAGGAAAGCAGAGAGGGCCAAATGGTCTGGGGCATTTGAAGGGGTTCCAGGAGGCAGTGAGAACCAGCATTACTTTTCCCCGCTGGCACCTTTGCTGTGGCAGCAAAAGCTGGACGTTTGTCTTTTTTGCTCTGGAGGCTGCCGAAAGCGAAAACAGGTGCTTTTGAGGATGGAGTCCGCAGGAAAGCAGAGAGGGCCAAATTGTCTGGGGCATTTGAAAGGGTTCCAGGAGGCAGTGAGAACCAGCATTACTTTTCCCCGCTGGCACATTTGCTGTGGCAGCAAAAGCTGGACGTTTCTCTTTTTTGCTCCGGAGGCTGCCGAAAGCGAAAACAGGTGCCGCAGGAAAGCAGAGAGGGCCAAATTGTCTGGGGCATTTGAAAGGGTTCCAGGAGGCAGTGAGAACCAGCATTACTTTTCCCCGCTGGCACCTTTGCTGTGGCAGCAAAAGCTGGACGTTTGTCTTTTTTGCTCCTGAGGCTGCCGAAAGCGAAAACAGGTGCTTTTGAGGATGGAGTCCGCAGGAAAGCAGAGAGGGCCAAATTGTCTGGGGCATTTGAAAGGGTTCCAGGAGGCAGTGAGAACCAGCATTACTTTTCGCCGCTGGCACCTTTGCTGTGGCAGCAAAACCTGGACGTTTGTCTTTTTTGCTCCGGAGGCTGCCGAAAGCGAAAACAGGTGCTTTTGAGGATGGAGTCCGCAGGAAAGCAGAGAGGGCCAAATAGTCTGTGGCATTTGAAAGAGTTCCAGGAGGCCGTGAGAACCAGCATTACTTTTCCCCGCTGGCACCTTTGCTGTGGCAGCAAAAGCTGGACGTTTGTCTTTTTTGCTCCTGAGGCTGCCGAAAGCGAAAACAGGTGCTTTTGAGGATGGAGTCCACAGGAAAGCAGAGAGGGCCAAATTGTCTGGGGCATTTGAAGTGGTTCCAGGAGGCAATGAGGACCAGCATCACTTTTCCCGGCTGGCACCTTTGCTGTGGCAGCAAAAGCTGGACGTTTGTCTTTTTACCACCGGAGGGCGCCGAAAGTGAAAAAAGGCGCTTTTGAGGATGGAGTCCGCAGGAAAGCAGAGAGGGCCAAATTGTCTGGGGCATTTGAAAGGGTTCCAGGAGGCAGTGAGAACCAGCATTACTTTTCCCCGCTGGCACCTTTGCTGTGGCAGCAAAAGCTGGACGTTTGTCTTTTTTGCTCCTGAGGATGCCGAAAGCGAAAACAGGTGCTTTTGAGGATGGAATCCGCAGGAAAGCAGAGAGGGCCAAATTGTCTGAGGCATTTGAAAGAGTTCCAGGAGGCAGTGAGAACCAGCATTACTTTTCCCGGCTGGCACCTTTGCTGTGGCAGCAAAAGCTGGACGTTTGTCTTTTTTGCTCCGGAGGCTGCCGAAAGCGAAAACAGGTGCTTTTGAGGATGGAGTCCGCAGGAAAGCAGAGAGGGCCAAATTGTCTGGGGCATTTGAAAGGGTTCCAGGAGGCAGTGAGAACCAGCATTACTTTTCCCGCTGGCACCTTTGCTGTGGCAGGAAAATCTGGACGTTTGTCTTTTTTGCTCCTGAGGCTGCAGAAAGTGAAAACAGGTGCTTTTGAGGATGGAGTCCGCAGGAAAGCAGAGAGGGCCAAATTGTCTGGGGCATTTGAAAGGGTTCCAGGACGCAGTGAGAACCAGCATTACTTTTCCCGGCTGGCACCTTTGCTGTGGCAGCAAAAGCTGGACGTTTGTCTTTTTTGCTCCTGAGGATGCCGAAAGCGAAAACAGGTGCTTTTGAGGATGGAGTCCGCAGGAAAGCAGAGAGGGCCAAATTGTCTGGGGCATTTGAAAGAGTTCCAGGAGGCAGTGAGAACCAGCATTACTTTTCCCCGCTGGCACCTTTGCTGTGGCAGCAAAAGCTGGACGTTTCTCTTTTTTGCTCCGGAGGCTGCCGAAAGCGAAAACAGGTGCTTTTGAGGATGGAGTCCGCAGGAAAGCAGAGAGGGCCAAATTGTCTGGGGCATTTGAAAGGGTTCCAGGAGGCAGTGAGAACCAGCATTACTTTTCCCCGCTGGCACCTTTGCTGTGGCAGCAAAAGCTGGACGTTTGTCTTTTTTGCTCCGGAGGCTGCCGAAAGCGAAAACAGGTGCTTTTGAGGATCGAGTCCGCAGGAAAGCAGAGAGGGCCAAATAGTCTGTGGCATTTGAAAGAGTTCCAGGAGGCCGTGAGAACCAGCATTACTTTTCCCCGCTGGCACCTTTGCTGTGGCAGCAAAACCTGGACGTTTGTCTTTTTTGCTCCGGAGGCTGCCGAAAGCGAAAACAGGTGCTTTTGAGGATGGAGTCCGCAGGAAAGCAGAGAGGGCCAAATAGTCTGTGGCATTTGAAGAGGTTCCAGGAGGCAATGAGGACCAGCATCTCTTTTTCCCGCTGGCACCTTTGCTGTGGCAGCAAAAGCTGGACGTTTGTCTTTTTACCACCGGAGGGCGCCGAAAGTGAAAAAAGGCGCTTTTGAGGATACAGTCCGCAGGAAAGCAGAGAGGGCCAAATAGTCTGGGGCATTTGAAGGGGTTCCAGGAGGCCGTGAGAACCAGCATTACTTTTCCCCGCTGGCACCTTTGCTGTGGCAGCAAAAGCTGGACGTTTGTCTTTTTTGCTCTGGAAGCTGCCGAAAGCGAAAACAGGTGCTTTTGAGGATGGAGTCCGCAGGAAAGCAGAGAGGGCCAAATTGTCTGGGGCATTTGAAAGACTTCCAGGAGGCAGTGAGAACCAGCATTACTTTTCCCCGCTGGCACCTTTGCTGTGGCAGGAAAAGCTGGACATTTGTCTTTTTTGCTCTGGAAACTGCCGAAAGCGAAAACAGGTGCTTTTGAGGATGGAATCTGCAGGAAAGCAGAGAGGGCCAAATTGTCTGTGGCATTTGAAAGGGTTCCAGGAGGCAGTGAGAACCAGCATTACTTTTCCCGGCTGGCACATTTGCTGTGGCAGCAAAAGCTGGACGTTTGTCTTTTTTGCTCCGGAGGCTGCCGAAAGCGAAAACAGGTGCTTTTGAGGATGGAGTCCGCAGGAAAGCAGAGAGGGCTAAATTGTCTGGGGCATTTGAAAGAGTTCCAGGAGGCCGTGAGAACCAGCATTACTTTTCCCGGCTGGCACCTTTGCTGTGGCAGCAAAAGCTGGACGTTTGTCTTTTTTGCTCCGGAGGCTGCCGAAAGCGAAAACAGGTGCTTTTGAGGATGGAGTCCGCAGGAAAGCAGAGAGGGCCAAATTGTCTGGGGCATTTGAAAGGGTTCCAGGAGGCAGTGAGAACCAGCATTACTTTTCCTGGCTGTCACCTTTGCTGTGGCAGCAAAAGCTGGACGTTTGTCTTTTTTGCTCCTGAGGATGCCGAAAGCGAAAACAGGTGCTTTTGAGGATGGAGTCCGCAGGAAAGCAGAGAGGGCAAAATTGTCTGGGGCATTTGAAAGGGTTCCAGGAGGCAGTGAGAACCAGCATTACTTTTCCCCGCTGGCACCTTTGCTGTGGCAGCAAAAGCTGGACGTTTGTCTTTTTTGCTCCGGAGGCTGCAGAAAGCGAAAACAGGTGCTTTTGAGGATGGAGTCCGCAGGAAAGCAGAGAGGGCCAAATTGTCTGGGGCATTTGAAAGAGTTCCAGGAGGCCGTGATAACCAGCATTACTTTTCCCCGCTGGCACCTTTGCTGTGGCAGCAAAAGCTGGACGTTTCTCTTTTTTGCTCCGGAGGCTGCCGAAAGCGAAAACAGGTGCTTTTGAGGATGGAGTCCGCAGGAAAGCAGAGAGGGCTAAATTGTCTGGGGCATTTGAAGAGGTTCCAGGAGGCAATGAGGACCAGCATCACTTTTCCCGGCTGGCACCTTTGCTGTGGCAGCAAAAGCTGGACGTTTGTCTTTTTTGCTCCGGAGGTTGCCGAAAGCGAAAACAGGTGCTTTTGAGGATGGAGTCCGCAGGAAAGCAGAGAGGGCCAAATTGTCTGTGGCATTTGAAGAGGTTCCAGGAGGCAATGAGAACCAGCATTACTTTTCGCCGCTGGCACCTTTGCTGTGGCAGCAAAACCTGGACGTTTGTCTTTTTTATTCTGGAGGCTGCCGAAAGCGAAAACAGGTGCTTTTGAGGATGGAGTCCGCAGGAAAGCAGAGAGGGCCAAATTGTCTGGGGCATTTGAAAGGGTTCCAGGACGCAGTGAGAACCAGCATTACTTTTCACCGCTGGCACCTTTGCTGTGGCAGCAAAAGCTGGACGTTTGTCTTTTTTGCTCCGGAGGCTGCCGAAAGCGAAAACAGGTGCTTTTGAGGATGGAGTCCGCAGGAAAGCAGAGAGTGCCAAATTGTCTGTGGCATTTGAAGAGGTTCCAGGAGGCAATGAGGACCAGCATCACTTTTCCCGGCTGGCACCTTTGCTGTGGCAGCAAAAGCTGGACGTTTGTCTTTTTACCACCGGAGGGCGCCGAAAGTGAAAAAAGGCGCTTTTGAAGATAGAGTCCGCAGGAAAGCAGAGAGGGCCAAATGGTCTGGGGCATTTGAAGGGGTTCCAGGAGGCAGTGAGAACCAGCATTACTTTTCGCCGCTGGCACCTTTGCTGTGGCAGCAAAAGCTGGACGTTTGTCTTTTTTGCTCTGGAGGCTGCCGAAAGCGAAAACAGGTGCTTTTGAAGATGGAGTCCGCAGGAAAGCAGAGAGGGCCAAATTGTCTGTGGCATTTGAAAGAGTTCCAGGAGGCAGTGAGAACCAGCATTACTTTTCCCCGCTGGCACCTTTGCTGTGGCAGGAAAAGCTGGACGTTTGTCTTTTTTGCTCCGGAGGCTGCCGAAAGCGAAAACAGGTGCTTTTGAGGACGCAGTCCGCAGGAAAGCAGAGAGGGCCAAATTGTCTGTGGCATTTGAAAGGGTTCCAGGCGGCAGTGAGAACCAGCATTACTTTTGCCCGCTGGCACCTTTGCTGTGGCAGCAAAAGCTGGACGTTTGTCTTTTTTGCTCCTGAGGCTGCCGAAAGCGAAAACAGGTGCTTTTGAGGATGGAGTCCGCAGGAAAGCAGAGAGGGCCAAATTGTCTGGGGCATTTGAAAGGGTTCCAGGAGGCAGTGAGAACCAGCATTACTTTTCCCCGCTGGCACCTTTGCTGTGGCAGCAAAACCTGGACGTTTGTCTTTTTTGCTCCGGAGGCTGCCGAAAGCGAAAACAGGTGCTTTTGAGGATGGAGTCCGCAGGAAAGCAGAGAGGGCCAAATAGTCTGTGGCATTTGAAAGAGTTCCAGGAGGCCGTGAGAACCAGCATTACTTTTCCCCGCTGGCACCTTTGCTGTGGCAGCAAAAGCTGGACGTTTGTCTTTTTTGCTCCTGAGGCTGCTGAAAGCGAAAACAGGTGCTTTTGAGGATGGAGTCCACAGGAAAGCAGAGAGGGCCAAATTGTCTGGGGCATTTGAAGAGGTTCCAGGAGGCAATGAGGACCAGCATCACTTTTCGCCGCTGGCACCTTTGCTGTGGCAGCAAAAGCTGGACGTTTGTCTTTTTACCACCGGAGGGCGCCGAAAGTGAAAAAAGGCGCTTTTGAGGATGGAGTCCGCAGGAAAGCAGAGAGGGCCAAATTGTCTGGGGCATTTGAAAGGGTTCCAGGAGGCAGTGAGAACCAGCATTACTTTTCCCCGCTGGCACCTTTGCTGTGGCAGCAAAAGCTGGACGTTTGTCTTTTTTGCTCCTGAGGATGCCGAAAGCGAAAACAGGTGCTTTTGAGGATGGAATCCGCAGGAAAGCAGAGAGGGCCAAATTGTCTGAGGCATTTGAAAGAGTTCCAGGAGGCAGTGAGAACCAGCATTACTTTTCCCGGCTGGCACCTTTGCTGTGGCAGCAAAAGCTGGACGTTTGTCTTTTTTGCTCCGGAGGCTGCCGAAAGCGAAAACAGGTGCTTTTGAGGATGGAGTCCACAGGAAAGCAGAGAGGGCCAAATTGTCTGGGGCATTTGAAAGGGTTCCATGAGGCAGTGAGAACCAGCATTACTTTTCCCGCTGGCACCTTTGCTGTGGCAGGAAAACCTGGACGTTTGTCTTTTTTGCTCCTGAGGCTGCAGAAAGTGAAAACAGGTGCTTTTGAGGATGGAGTCCGCAGGAAAGCAGAGAGGGCCAAATTGTCTGGGGCATTTGAAAGGGTTCCAGGACGCAGTGAGAACCAGCATTACTTTTGCCCGCTGGCACCTTTGCTGTGGCAGCAAAAGCTGGACGTTTGTCTTTTTTGCTCCTGAGGATGCCGAAAGCGAAAACAGGTGCTTTTGAGGATGGAGTCCGCAGGAAAGCAGAGAGGGCCAAATTGTCTGGGGCATTTGAAAGAGTTCCAGGAGGCAGTGAGAACCAGCATTACTTTTCCCGGCTGGCACCTTTGCTGTGGCAGCAAAAGCTGGACGTTTCTCTTTTTTGCTCCGGAGGCTGCCGAAAGCGAAAACAGGTGCTTTTGAGGATGGAGTCCGCAGGAAAGCAGAGAGGGCCAAATTGTCTGTGGCATTTGAAAGGGTTCCAGGAGGCAGTGAGAACCAGCATTACTTTTCCCCGCTGGCACCTTTGCTGTGGCAGCAAAAGCTGGACGTTTGTCTTTTTTGCTCCGGAGGCTGCCGAAAGCGAAAACAGGTGCTTTTGAGGATGGAGTCCGCAGGAAAGCAGAGAGGGCCAAATAGTCTGTGGCATTTGAAAGAGTTCCAGGAGGCCGTGAGAACCAGCATTACTTTTCCCCGCTGGCACCTTTGCTGTGGCAGCAAAACCTGGACGTTTGTCTTTTTTGCTCCGGAGGCTGCCGAAAGCGAAAACAGGTGCTTTTGAGGATGGAGTCCGCAGGAAAGCAGAGAGGGCCAAATAGTCTGTGGCATTTGAAGAGGTTCCAGGAGGCAATGAGGACCAGCATCTCTTTTTCCCGCTGGCACCTTTGCTGTGGCAGCAAAAGCTGGACGTTTGTCTTTTTACCACCGGAGGGCGCCGAAAGTGAAAAAAGGCGCTTTTGAGGATACAGTCCGCAGGAAAGCAGAGAGGGCCAAATGGTCTGGGGCATTTGAAGGGGTTCCAGGAGGCAGTGAGAACCAGCATTACTTTTCCCCGCTGGCACCTTTGCTGTGGCAGCAAAAGCTGGACGTTTGTCTTTTTTGCTCTGGAGGCTGCCGAAAGCGAAAACAGGTGCTTTTGAGGATGGAGTCCGCAGGAAAGCAGAGAGGGCCAAATTGTCTGTGGCATTTGAAAGGGTTCCAGGAGGCAGTGAGAACCAGCATTACTTTTCCCGGCTGGCACATTTGCTGTGGCAGCAAAACCTGGACGTTTGTCTTTTTTGCTCCTGAGGATGCCGAAAGCGAAAACAGGTGCTTTTGAGGATGGAGTCCGCAGGAAAGCAGAGAGGGCTAAATTGTCTGGGGCATTTGAAAGAGTTCCAGGAGGCAGTTAGAACCAGCATTACTTTTCCCCGCTGGCACCTTTGCTGTGGCAGCAAAACCTGGACGTTTGTCTTTTTTGCTCCGGAGGCTGCCGAAAGCGAAAACAGGTGCTTTTGAGGATGGAGTCCGCAGGAAAGCAGAGAGGGCTAAATTGTCTGGGGCATTTGAAAGAGTTCCAGGAGGCCGTGAGAACCAGCATTACTTTTCCCGGCTGGCACCTTTGCTGTGGCAGCAAAAGCTGGACGTTTCTCTTTTTTGCTCCGGAGGCTGCCGAAAGCGAAAACAGGTGCCGCAGGAAAGCAGAGAGGGCCAAATTGTCTGGGGCATTTGAAAGGGTTCCAGGAGGCAGTGAGAACCAGCATTACTTTTCCCCGCTGGCACCTTTGCTGTGGCAGCAAAAGCTGGACGTTTGTCTTTTTTTGCTCCTGAGGATGCCGAAAGCGAAAACAGGTGCTTTTGAGGATGGAATCCGCAGGAAAGCAGAGAGGGCCAAATTGTCTGAGGCATTTGAAAGAGTTCCAGGAGGCAGTGAGAACCAGCATTACTTTTCCCGGCTGGCACCTTTGCTGTGGCAGCAAAAGCTGGACGTTTGTCTTTTTTGCTCCGGAGGCTGCCGAAAGCGAAAACAGGTGCTTTTGAGGATGGAGTCCGCAGGAAAGCAGAGAGGGCCAAATTGTCTGTGGCATTTGAAAGGGTTCCAGGAGGCAGTGAGAACCAGCATTACTTTTCCCCGCTGGCACCTTTGCTGTGGCAGGAAAACCTGGACGTTTGTCTTTTTTGCTCCTGAGGCTGCATAAAGTGAAAACAGGTGCTTTTGAGGATGGAGTCCGCAGGAAAGCAGAGAGGGCCAAATTGTCTGGGGCATTTGAAAGGGTTCCAGGAGGCAGTGAGAACCAGCATTACTTTTCCCGGCTGGCACCTTTGCTGTGGCAGCAAAAGCTGGACGTTTGTCTTTTTTGCTCCTGAGGATGCCGAAAGCGAAAACAGGTGCTTTTGAGGATGGAGTCCGCAGGAAAGCAGAGAGGGCCAAATTGTCTGGGGCATTTGAAAGAGTTCCAGGAGGCAGTGAGAACCAGCATTACTTTTCCCGGCTGGCACCTTTGCTGTGGCAGCAAAAGCTGGACGTTTCTCTTTTTTGCTCCGGAGGCTGCCGAAAGCGAAAACAGGTGCTTTTGAGGATGGAGTCCGCAGGAAAGCAGAGAGGGCCAAATTGTCTGTGGCATTTGAAAGGGTTCCAGGAGGCAGTGAGAACCAGCATTACTTTTCCCCGCTGGCACCTTTGCTGTGGCAGCAAAAGCTGGACGTTTGTCTTTTTTGCTCCGGAGGCTGCCGAAAGCGAAAACAGGTGCTTTTGAGGATGGAGTCCGCAGGAAAGCAGAGAGGGCCAAATTGTCTGGGGCATTTGAAAGAGTTCCAGGAGGCCGTGAGAACCAGCATTACTTTTCCCCGCTGGCACCTTTGCTGTGGCAGCAAAACCTGGACGTTTGTCTTTTTTGCTCCGGAGGCTGCCGAAAGCGAAAACAGGTGCTTTTGAGGATGGAGTCCGCAGGAAAGCAGAGAGGGCCAAATAGTCTGTGGCATTTGAAGAGGTTCCAGGAGGCAATGAGGACCAGCATCTCTTTTTCCCGCTGGCACCTTTGCTGTGGCAGCAAAAGCTGGACGTTTGTCTTTTTACCACCGGAGGGCGCCGAAAGTGAAAAAAGGCGCTTTTGAGGATGGAGTCCGCAGGAAAGCAGAGAGGGCCAAATGGTCTGGGGCATTTGAAGGGGTTCCAGGAGGCAGTGACGAACAGCATCACTTTTCCCCGCTGGCACCTTTGCTGTGGCAGCAAAAGCTGGACGTTTGTCTTTTTACCACCGGAGGGCGCCGAAAGTGAAAAAAGGCGCTTTTGAGGATGGAGTCCGCAGGAAAGCAGAGAGGGCCAAATGGTCTGGGGCATTTGAAGGGGTTCCAGGAGGCAGTGAGGACCAGCATCACTTTTCCCCGCTGGCACCTTTGCTGTGGCAGCAAAAGCTGGACGTTTGTCTTTTTTGCTCCGGATGCTGCCGAAAGCGAAAACAGGTGCTTTTGAGGATGGAGTCCGCAGGAAAGCAGAGAGGGCCAAATTGTCTGGGGCATTTGAAAGGGTTCCAGGAGGCAGTGAGAACCAGCATTACTTTTCCCGGCTGGCACATTTGCTGTGGCAGCAAAAGCTGGACGTTTGTCTTTTTTGCTCCTGAGGATGCCGAAAGCGAAAACAGGTTCTTTTGAGGATGGAGTCCGCAGGAAAGCAGAGAGGGCCAAATTGTCTGGGGCATTTGAAAGAGTTCCAGGAGGCAGTGAGAACCAGCATTACTTTTCCCGGCAGGCACCTTTGCTGTGGCAGCAAATCCTGGACGTTTGTCTTTTTTGCTCCGGAGGCTGCCGAAAGCGAAAACAGGTGCTTTTGAGGATGGAGTCCGCAGGAAAGCAGAGAGGGCCAAATTGTCTGTGGCATTTGAAAGGGTTCCAGGAGGCAGTGAGAACCAGCATTACTTTTCCCCGCTGGCACCTTTGCTGTGGCAGCAAAAGCTGGACGTTTGTCTTTTTTGCTCCGGAGGCTGCCGAAAGCGAAAACAGGTGCTTTTGAGGATGGAGTCCGCAGGAAAGCAGAGAGGGCTAAATTGTCTGGGGCATTTGAAAGAGTTCCAGGAGGCAGTTAGAACCAGCATTACTTTTCCCCGCTGGCACCTTTGCTGTGGCAGCAAAACCTGGACGTTTGTCTTTTTTGCTCCGGAGGCTGCCGAAAGCGAAAACAGGTGCTTTTGAGGATGGAGTCCGCAGGAAAGCAGAGAGGGCTAAATTGTCTGGGGCATTTGAAAGAGTTCCAGGAGGCCGTGAGAACCAGCATTACTTTTCCCGGCTGGCACCTTTGCTGTGGCAGCAAAAGCTGGACGTTTCTCTTTTTTGCTCCGGAGGCTGCCGAAAGCGAAAACAGGTGCCGCAGGAAAGCAGAGAGGGCCAAATTGTCTGGGGCATTTGAAAGGGTTCCAGGAGGCAGTGAGAACCAGCATTACTTTTCCCCGCTGGCACCTTTGCTGTGGCAGCAAAAGCTGGACGTTTGTCTTTTTTGCTCCTGAGGATGCCGAAAGCGAAAACAGGTGCTTTTGAGGATGGAATCCGCAGGAAAGCAGAGAGGGCCAAATTGTCTGAGGCATTTGAAAGAGTTCCAGGAGGCAGTGAGAACCAGCATTACTTTTCCCGGCTGGCACCTTTGCTGTGGCAGCAAAAGCTGGACGTTTGTCTTTTTTGCTCCGGAGGCTGCCGAAAGCGAAAACAGGTGCTTTTGAGGATGGAGTCCGCAGGAAAGCAGAGAGGGCCAAATTGTCTGGGGCATTTGAAAGGGTTCCAGGAGGCAGTGAGAACCAGCATTACTTTTCCCCGCTGGCACCTTTGCTGTGGCAGGAAAACCTGGACGTTTGTCTTTTTTGCTCCTGAGGCTGCATAAAGTGAAAACAGGTGCTTTTGAGGATGGAGTCCGCAGGAAAGCAGAGAGGGCCAAATTGTCTGGGGCATTTGAAAGGGTTCCAGGAGGCAGTGAGAACCAGCATTACTTTTCCCGGCTGGCACCTTTGCTGTGGCAGCAAAAGCTGGACGTTTGTCTTTTTTGCTCCTGAGGATGCCGAAAGCGAAAACAGGTGCTTTTGAGGATGGAGTCCGCAGGAAAGCAGAGAGGGCCAAATTGTCTGGGGCATTTGAAAGAGTTCCAGGAGGCAGTGAGAACTAGCATTACTTTTCCCGGCTGGCACCTTTGCTGTGGCAGCAAAAGCTGGACGTTTGTCTTTTTTGCTCCTGAGGCTGCCGAAAGCGAAAACAGGTGCTTTTGAGGATGGAGTCCGCAGGAAAGCAGAGAGGGCCAAATTGTCTGTGGCATTTGAAAGGGTTCCAGGAGGCAGTGAGAACCAGCATTACTTTTCCCCGCTGGCACCTTTGCTGTGGCAGCAAAAGCTGGACGTTTGTCTTTTTTGCTCCGGAGGCTGCCGAAAGCGAAAACAGGTGCTTTTGAGGATGGAGTCCGCAGGAAAGCAGAGAGGGCCAAATTGTCTGGGGCATTTGAAAGAGTTCCAGGAGGCCGTGAGAACCAGCATTACTTTTCCCCGCTGGCACCTTTGCTGTGGCAGCAAAACCTGGACGTTTGTCTTTTTTGCTCCGGAGGCTGCCGAAAGCGAAAACAGGTGCTTTTGAGGATGGAGTCCGCAGGAAAGCAGAGAGGGCCAAATAGTCTGTGGCATTTGAAGAGGTTCCAGGAGGCAATGAGGACCAGCATCTCTTTTTCCCGCTGGCACCTTTGCTGTGGCAGCAAAAGCTGGACGTTTGTCTTTTTACCACCGGAGGGCGCCGAAAGTGAAAAAAGGCGCTTTTGAGGATGGAGTCCGCAGGAAAGCAGAGAGGGCCAAATGGTCTGGGGCATTTGAAGGGGTTCCAGGAGGCAGTGACGAACAGCATCACTTTTCCCCGCTGGCACCTTTGCTGTGGCAGCAAAAGCTGGACGTTTGTCTTTTTACCACCGGAGGGCGCCGAAAGTGAAAAAAGGCGCTTTTGAGGATGGAGTCCGCAGGAAAGCAGAGAGGGCCAAATGGTCTGGGGCATTTGAAGGGGTTCCAGGAGGCAATGAGGACCAGCATCACTTTTCCCCGCTGGCACCTTTGCTGTGGCAGCAAAAGCTGGACGTTTGTCTTTTTTGCTCCGGATGCTGCCGAAAGCGAAAACAGGTGCTTTTGAGGATGGAGTCCGCAGGAAAGCAGAGAGGGCCAAATTGTCTGGGGCATTTGAAAGGGTTCCAGGAGGCAGTGAGAACCAGCATTACTTTTCCCGGCTGGCACATTTGCTGTGGCAGCAAAAGCTGGACGTTTGTCTTTTTTGCTCCTGAGGATGCCGAAAGCGAAAACAGGTTCTTTTGAGGATGGAGTCCGCAGGAAAGCAGAGAGGGCCAAATTGTCTGGGGCATTTGAAAGAGTTCCAGGAGGCAGTGAGAACCAGCATTACTTTTCCCGGCAGGCACCTTTGCTGTGGCAGCAAATCCTGGACGTTTGTCTTTTTTGCTCCGGAGGCTGCCGAAAGCGAAAACAGGTGCTTTTGAGGATGGAGTCCGCAGGAAAGCAGAGAGGGCCAAATTGTCTGGGGCATTTGAAAGGGTTCCAGGAGGCAGTGAGAACCAGCATTACTTTTCCCCGCTGGCACCTTTGCTGTGGCAGCAAAAGCTGGACGTTTGTCTTTTTTGCTCCGGAGGCTGCCGAAAGCGAAAACAGGTGCTTTTGAGGATGGAGTCCGCAGGAAAGCAGAGAGGGCTAAATTGTCTGTGGCATTTGAAAGAGTTCCAGGAGGCAGTTAGAACCAGCATTACTTTTCCCCGCTGGCACCTTTGCTGTGGCAGCAAAACCTGGACGTTTGTCTTTTTTGCTCCGGAGGCTGCCGAAAGCGAAAACAGGTGCTTTTGAGGATGGAGTCCGCAGGAAAGCAGAGAGGGCTAAATTGTCTGGGGCATTTGAAAGAGTTCCAGGAGGCCGTGAGAACCAGCATTACTTTTCCCGGCTGGCACCTTTGCTGTGGCAGCAAAAGCTGGACGTTTCTCTTTTTTGCTCCGGAGGCTGCCGAAAGCGAAAACAGGTGCCGCAGGAAAGCAGAGAGGGCCAAATTGTCTGGGGCATTTGAAAGGGTTCCAGGAGGCAGTGAGAACCAGCATTACTTTTCCCCGCTGGCACCTTTGCTGTGGCAGCAAAAGCTGGACGTTTGTCTTTTTTGCTCCTGAGGATGCCGAAAGCGAAAACAGGTGCTTTTGAGGATGGAATCCGCAGGAAAGCAGAGAGGGCCAAATTGTCTGAGGCATTTGAAAGAGTTCCAGGAGGCAGTGAGAACCAGCATTACTTTTCCCGGCTGGCACCTTTGCTGTGGCAGCAAAAGCTGGACGTTTGTCTTTTTTGCTCCGGAGGCTGCCGAAAGCGAAAACAGGTGCTTTTGAGGATGGAGTCCGCAGGAAAGCAGAGAGGGCCAAATTGTCTGGGGCATTTGAAAGGGTTCCAGGAGGCAGTGAGAACCAGCATTACTTTTCCCCGCTGGCACCTTTGCTGTGGCAGGAAAACCTGGACGTTTGTCTTTTTTGCTCCTGAGGCTGCATAAAGTGAAAACAGGTGCTTTTGAGGATGGAGTCCGCAGGAAAGCAGAGAGGGCCAAATTGTCTGGGGCATTTGAAAGGGTTCCAGGAGGCAGTGAGAACCAGCATTACTTTTCCCGGCTGGCACCTTTGCTGTGGCAGCAAAAGCTGGACGTTTGTCTTTTTTGCTCCTGAGGATGCCGAAAGCGAAAACAGGTGCTTTTGAGGATGGAGTCCGCAGGAAAGCAGAGAGGGCCAAATTGTCTGGGGCATTTGAAAGAGTTCCAGGAGGCAGTGAGAACTAGCATTACTTTTCCCGGCTGGCACCTTTGCTGTGGCAGCAAAAGCTGGACGTTTGTCTTTTTTGCTCCTGAGGCTGCCGAAAGCGAAAACAGGTGCTTTTGAGGATGGAGTCCGCAGGAAAGCAGAGAGGGCCAAATTGTCTGTGGCATTTGAAAGGGTTCCAGGAGGCAGTGAGAACCAGCATTACTTTTCCCCGCTGGCACCTTTGCTGTGGCAGCAAAAGCTGGACGTTTGTCTTTTTTGCTCCGGAGGCTGCCGAAAGCGAAAACAGGTGCTTTTGAGGATGGAGTCCGCAGGAAAGCAGAGAGGGCCAAATTGTCTGGGGCATTTGAAAGAGTTCCAGGAGGCCGTGAGAACCAGCATTACTTTTCCCCGCTGGCACCTTTGCTGTGGCAGCAAAACCTGGACGTTTGTCTTTTTTGCTCCGGAGGCTGCCGAAAGCGAAAACAGGTGCTTTTGAGGATGGAGTCCGCAGGAAAGCAGAGAGGGCCAAATAGTCTGTGGCATTTGAAGAGGTTCCAGGAGGCAATGAGGACCAGCATCTCTTTTTCCCGCTGGCACCTTTGCTGTGGCAGCAAAAGCTGGACGTTTGTCTTTTTACCACCGGAGGGCGCCGAAAGTGAAAAAAGGCGCTTTTGAGGATGGAGTCCGCAGGAAAGCAGAGAGGGCCAAATGGTCTGGGGCATTTGAAGGGGTTCCAGGAGGCAGTGACGAACAGCATCACTTTTCCCCGCTGGCACCTTTGCTGTGGCAGCAAAAGCTGGACGTTTGTCTTTTTACCACCGGAGGGCGCCGAAAGTGAAAAAAGGCGCTTTTGAGGATGGAGTCCGCAGGAAAGCAGAGAGGGCCAAATGGTCTGGGGCATTTGAAGGGGTTCCAGGAGGCAGTGAGGACCAGCATCACTTTTCCCCGCTGGCACCTTTGCTGTGGCAGCAAAAGCTGGACGTTTGTCTTTTTACCACCGGAGGGCGTCGAAAGTGAAAAAAGGCGCTTTTGAGGATAGAGTCCGCAGGAAAGCAGAGAGGGCCAAATTGTCTGGGGCATTTGAAAGAGTTCCAGGAGGCAGTGAGAACCAGCATTACTTTTCCCGGCAGGCAGCTTTGCTGTGGCAGCAAATCTGGACGTTTGTCTTTTTTCTCCGGAGGCTGCCGAAAGCGAAAACAGGTGCTTTTGAGGATGGAGTCTGCAGGAAAGCAGAGAGTGCCAAATAGTCTGTGGCATTTGAAAGAGTTCCAGGAGGCCGTGAGAACCAGCATTACTTTTCCCCGCTGGCACCTTTGCTGTGGCAGCAAAACCTGGACGTTTGTCTTTTTTGCTCCGGAGGCTGCCGAAAGCGAAAACAGGTGCTTTTGAGGATGGAGTCGGCAGGAAAGCAGAGAGGGCCAAATAGTCTGTGGCATTTGAAGAGGTTCCAGGAGGCAATGAGGACCAGCATCACTTTTCCCCGCTGGCACCTTTGCTGTGGCAGCAAAAGCTGGACGTTTGTCTTTTTACCACCGGAGGGCGCCGAAAGTGAAAAAAGGCGCTTTTGAGGATGGAGTCCGCAGGAAAGCAGAGAGGGCCAAATTGTCTGGGGCATTTGAAGGGGTTCCAGGAGGCAATGAGGACCAGCATCACTTTTCCCCCTGGCACCTTTGCTGTGGCAGCAAAAGCTGGACGTTTGTCTTTTTTGGTCCGGAGGTTGCCGAAAGCGAAAACAGGTGCTTTTGAGGATGGAGTCCGCAGGAAAGCAGAGAGGGCCAAATTGTCTGTGGCATTTGAAAGAGTTCCAGGAGGCAGTGAGAACCAGCATTACTTTTCCCCGCTGGCACCTTTGCTGTGGCAGGAAAAGCTGGACGTTTGTCTTTTTTGCTCCAGAGGCTGCCGAAAGCGAAAACAGGTGCTTTTGAGGATGGAGTCCGCAGGAAAGCAGAGAGGGCCAAATTGTCTGTGGCATTTGAAGAGGTTCCAGGAGGCAATGAGGACCAGCATCACTTTTCCCGGCTGGCACCTTTGCTGTGGCAGCAAAAGCTGGACGTTTGTCTTTTTACCACCGGAGGGCGCCGAAAGTGAAAAGAGGCGCTTTTGAGGATAGAGTCCGCAGGAAAGCAGAGAGGGCCAAATTGTCTGGGGCATTTGAAGGGGTTCCAGGAGGCAGTGAGAACCAGCATTACTTTTCCCCGCTGGCACCTTTACTGTGGCAGCAAAAGCTGGACGTTTGTCTTTTTTGCTCCTGAGGATGCCGAAAGCGAAAACAGGTGCTTTTGAGGATGGAATCCGCAGGAAAGCAGAGAGGGCCAAATTGTCTGAGGCATTTGAAAGAGTTCCAGGAGGCAGTGAGAACCAGCATTACTTTTCCCGGCTGGCACCTTTGCTGTGGCAGCAAAAGCTGGACGTTTGTCTTTTTTGCTCCGGAGGCTGCCGAAAGCGAAAACAGGTGCTTTTGAGGATGGAGTCCGCAGGAAAGCAGAGAGGGCCAAATTGTCTGGGGCATTTGAAAGGGTTCCAGGAAACAGTGAGAACCAGCATTACTTTTCCCCGCTGGCACCTTTGCTGTGGCAGGAAAACCTGGACGTTTGTCTTTTTTGCTCCTGAGGATGCCGAAAGCGAAAACAGGTGCTTTTGAGGATGGAGTCCGCAGGAAAGCAGAGAGGGCAAAATGGTCTGGGGCATTTGAAAGTGTTCCAGGAGGCAGTGAGAACCAGCATTACTTTTCCCGGCTGGCACCTTTGCTGTGGCAGCAAAAGCTGGACGTTTGTCTTTTTTGCTCCGGAGGCTGCCGAAAGCGAAAACAGGTGCTTTTGAGGATGGAGTCCGCAGGAAAGCAGAGAGGGCCAAATAGTCTGTGGCATTTGAAGAGGTTCCAGGAGGCAATGAGGACCAGCATCTCTTTTTCCCGCTGGCACCTTTGCTGTGGCAGCAAAAGCTGGACGTTTGTCTTTTTACCACCGGAGGGCGCCGAAATTGAAAAAAGGCGCTTTTGAGGATGGAGTCCGCAGGAAAGCAGAGAGGGCCAAATGGTCTGGGGCATTTGAAGGGGTTCCAGGAGGCAGTGACGAACAGCATCGCTTTTCCCCGCTGGCACCTTTGCTGTGGCAGCAAAAGCTGGACGTTTGTCTTTTTACCACCGGAGGGCGCCGAAAGCGAAAACAGGTGCTTTTGAGGATGGAGTCCGCAGGAAAGCAGAGAGGGCCAAATTGTCTGGGGCATTTGAAAGGGTTCCAGGAGGCAGTGAGAACCAGCATTACTTTTCCCCGCTGGCACCTTTGCTGTGGCAGCAAAACCTGGACGTTTGTCTTTTTTGCTCCTGAGGCTGCCGAAAGCGAAAACAGGTGCTTTTGAGGATGGAGTCCGCAGGAAAGCAGAGAGGGCCAAATTCTCTGGGGCATTTGAAGGGGTTCCAGGAGGCAGTGATGAACAGCATCACTTTTCCCCGCTGGCACCTTTGCTGTGGCAGCAAAAGCTGGACGTTTGTCTTTTTTGCTCCTGAGGATGCCGAAAGCGAAAACAGGTGCTTTTGAGGATGGAGTCCGCAGGAAAGCAGAGAGGGCCAAATTGTCTGTGGCATTTGAAAGAGTTCCAGGAGGCAGTGAGAACCAGCATTACTTTTCCCCGCTGGCACCTTTGCTGTGGCAGCAAAAGCTGGACGTTTGTCTTTTTTGCTCCTGAGGATGCCGAAAGCGAAAACAGGTGCTTTTGAGGATGGAGTCCGCAGGAAAGCAGAGAGGGCCAAATTGTCTGTGGCATTTGAAAGAGTTCCAGGAGGCAGTGAGAACCAGCATTACTTTTCCCCGCTGGCACCTTTGCTGTGGCAGCAAATCTGGACGTTTGTCTTTTTTGCTCCGGAGGTTGCCGAAAGCGAAAACAGGTGCTTTTGAGGATGGAGTCCGCAGGAAAGTAGAGAGGGCCAAATTGTCTGGGGCATTTGAAAGGGTTCCAGGAGGCACTGAGAACCAGCATTACTTTTCCCGGCTGGCACCTTTGCTGTGGCAGCAAAACCTGGACGTTTGTCTTTTTTGCTCCGGAGGCTGCCGAAAGCGAAAACAGGTGCTTTTGAGGATGGAGTCCGCAGGAAAGCAGAGAGGGCCAAATTGTCTGTGGCATTTGAAAGAGTTCCAGGAGGCAGTGAGAACCAGCATTACTTTTCGCCGCTGGCACCTTTGCTGTGGCAGCAAAACCTGGACGTTTGTCTTTTTTGGTCCGGAGGTTGCCGAAAGCGAAAACAGGTGCTTTTGAGGATGGAGTCCGCAGGAAAGCAGAGAGGGCCAAATTGTCTGGGGCATTTGAAAGAGTTCCAGGAGGCAGTGAGAACCAGCATTACTTTTCCCGGCAGGCACCTTTGCTGTGGCAGCAAATCCTGGACGTTTGTCTTTTTTGCTCCGGAGGCTGCCGAAAGCGAAAACAGGTGCTTTTGAGGATGGAGTCCGCAGGAAAGCAGAGAGGGCCAAATTGTCTGTGGCATTTGAAAGGGTTCCAGGAGGCAGTGAGAACCAGCATTACTTTTCCCCGCTGGCACCTTTGCTGTGGCAGCAAAAGCTGGACGTTTGTCTTTTTACCACCGGAGGGCGCCGAAAGTGAAAAAAGGCGCTTTTGAGGATGGAGTCCGCAGGAAAGCAGAGAGGGCCAAATGGTCTGGGGCATTTGAAGGGGTTCCAGGAGGCAGTGAGGACCAGCATCACTTTTCCCCGCTGGCACCTTTGCTGTGGCAGCAAAAGCTGGACGTTTGTCTTTTTTGCTCCGGATGCTGCCGAAAGCGAAAACAGGTGCTTTTGAGGATGGAGTCCGCAGGAAAGCAGAGAGGGCCAAATTGTCTGGGGCATTTGAAAGGGTTCCAGGAGGCAGTGAGAACCAGCATTACTTTTCCCGGCTGGCACATTTGCTGTGGCAGCAAAAGCTGGACGTTTGTCTTTTTTGCTCCTGAGGATGCCGAAAGCGAAAACAGGTTCTTTTGAGGATGGAGTCCGCAGGAAAGCAGAGAGGGCCAAATTGTCTGGGGCATTTGAAAGAGTTCCAGGAGGCAGTGAGAACCAGCATTACTTTTCCCGGCAGGCACCTTTGCTGTGGCAGCAAATCCTGGACGTTTGTCTTTTTTGCTCCGGAGGCTGCCGAAAGCGAAAACAGGTGCTTTTGAGGATGGAGTCCGCAGGAAAGCAGAGAGGGCCAAATTGTCTGTGGCATTTGAAAGGGTTCCAGGAGGCAGTGAGAACCAGCATTACTTTTCCCCGCTGGCACCTTTGCTGTGGCAGCAAAAGCTGGACGTTTGTCTTTTTTGCTCCGGAGGCTGCCGAAAGCGAAAACAGGTGCTTTTGAGGATGGAGTCCGCAGGAAAGCAGAGAGGGCTAAATTGTCTGGGGCATTTGAAAGAGTTCCAGGAGGCAGTTAGAACCAGCATTACTTTTCCCCGCTGGCACCTTTGCTGTGGCAGCAAAACCTGGACGTTTGTCTTTTTTGCTCCGGAGGCTGCCGAAAGCGAAAACAGGTGCTTTTGAGGATGGAGTCCGCAGGAAAGCAGAGAGGGCTAAATTGTCTGGGGCATTTGAAAGAGTTCCAGGAGGCCGTGAGAACCAGCATTACTTTTTCCGGCTGGCACCTTTGCTGTGGCAGCAAAAGCTGGACGTTTCTCTTTTTTGCTCCGGAGGCTGCCGAAAGCGAAAACAGGTGCCGCAGGAAAGCAGAGAGGGCCAAATTGTCTGGGGCATTTGAAAGGGTTCCAGGAGGCAGTGAGAACCAGCATTACTTTTCCCCGCTGGCACCTTTGCTGTGGCAGCAAAAGCTGGACGTTTGTCTTTTTTGCTCCTGAGGATGCCGAAAGCGAAAACAGGTGCTTTTGAGGATGGAATCCGCAGGAAAGCAGAGAGGGCCAAATTGTCTGAGGCATTTGAAAGAGTTCCAGGAGGCAGTGAGAACCAGCATTACTTTTCCCGGCTGGCACCTTTGCTGTGGCAGCAAAAGCTGGACGTTTGTCTTTTTTGCTCCGGAGGCTGCCGAAAGCGAAAACAGGTGCTTTTGAGGATGGAGTCCGCAGGAAAGCAGAGAGGGCCAAATTGTCTGGGGCATTTGAAAGGGTTCCAGGAGGCAGTGAGAACCAGCATTACTTTTCCCCGCTGGCACCTTTGCTGTGGCAGGAAAACCTGGACGTTTGTCTTTTTTGCTCCTGAGGCTGCATAAAGTGAAAACAGGTGCTTTTGAGGATGGAGTCCACAGGAAAGCAGAGAGGGCCAAATTGTCTGGGGCATTTGAAAGGGTTCCAGGAGGCAGTGAGAACCAGCATTACTTTTCCCGGCTGGCACCTTTGCTGTGGCAGCAAAAGCTGGACGTTTGTCTTTTTTGCTCCTGAGGATGCCGAAAGCGAAAACAGGTGCTTTTGAGGATGGAGTCCGCAGGAAAGCAGAGAGGGCCAAATTGTCTGGGGCATTTGAAAGAGTTCCAGGAGGCAGTGAGAACTAGCATTACTTTTCCCGGCTGGCACCTTTGCTGTGGCAGCAAAAGCTGGACGTTTGTCTTTTTTGCTCCTGAGGCTGCCGAAAGCGAAAACAGGTGCTTTTGAGGATGGAGTCCACAGGAAAGCAGAGAGGGCCAAATTGTCTGTGGCATTTGAAAGGGTTCCAGGAGGCAGTGAGAACCAGCATTACTTTTCCCCGCTGGCACCTTTGCTGTGGCAGCAAAAGCTGGACGTTTGTCTTTTTTGCTCCGGAGGCTGCCGAAAGCGAAAACAGGTGCTTTTGAGGATGGAGTCCGCAGGAAAGCAGAGAGGGCCAAATTGTCTGGGGCATTTGAAAGAGTTCCAGGAGGCCGTGAGAACCAGCATTACTTTTCCCCGCTGGCACCTTTGCTGTGGCAGCAAAACCTGGACGTTTGTCTTTTTTGCTCCGGAGGCTGCCGAAAGCGAAAACAGGTGCTTTTGAGGATGGAGTCCGCAGGAAAGCAGAGAGGGCCAAATAGTCTGTGGCATTTGAAGAGGTTCCAGGAGGCAATGAGGACCAGCATCTCTTTTTCCCGCTGGCACCTTTGCTGTGGCAGCAAAAGCTGGACGTTTGTCTTTTTACCACCGGAGGGCGCCGAAAGTGAAAAAAGGCGCTTTTGAGGATGGAGTCCGCAGGAAAGCAGAGAGGGCCAAATGGTCTGGGGCATTTGAAGGGGTTCCAGGAGGCAGTGACGAACAGCATCACTTTTCCCCGCTGGCACCTTTGCTGTGGCAGCAAAAGCTGGACGTTTGTCTTTTTACCACCGGAGGGCGCCGAAAGTGAAAAAAGGCGCTTTTGAGGATGGAGTCCGCAGGAAAGCAGAGAGGGCCAAATGGTCTGGGGCATTTGAAGGGGTTCCAGGAGGCAGTGAGGACCAGCATCACTTTTCCCCGCTGGCACCTTTGCTGTGGCAGCAAAAGCTGGACGTTTGTCTTTTTACCACCGGAGGGCGTCGAAAGTGAAAAAAGGCGCTTTTGAGGATAGAGTCCGCAGGAAAGCAGAGAGGGCCAAATTGTCTGGGGCATTTGAAAGAGTTCCAGGAGGCAGTGAGAACCAGCATTACTTTTCCCGGCAGGCAGCTTTGCTGTGGCAGCAAAAGCTGGACGTTTGTCTTTTTTCTCCGGAGGCTGCCGAAAGCGAAAACAGGTGCTTTTGAGGATGGAGTCCGCAGGAAAGCAGAGAGGGCCAAATAGTCTGTGGCATTTGAAAGAGTTCCAGGAGGCCGTGAGAACCAGCATTACTTTTCCCCGCTGGCACCTTTGCTGTGGCAGCAAAACCTGGACGTTTGTCTTTTTTGCTCCGGAGGCTGCCGAAAGCGAAAACAGGTGCTTTTGAGGATGGAGTCCGCAGGAAAGCAGAGAGGGCCAAATAGTCTGTGGCATTTGAAGAGGTTCCAGGAGGCAATGAGGACCAGCATCACTTTTCCCCGCTGGCACCTTTGCTGTGGCAGCAAAAGCTGGACGTTTGTCTTTTTACCACCGGAGGGCGCCGAAAGTGAAAAAAGGCGCTTTTGAGGATGGAGTCCGCAGGAAAGCAGAGAGGGCCAAATTGTCTGGGGCATTTGAAGGGGTTCCAGGAGGCAATGAGGACCAGCATCACTTTTCCCCCTGGCACCTTTGCTGTGGCAGCAAAAGCTGGACGTTTGTCTTTTTTGGTCCGGAGGTTGCCGAAAGCGAAAACAGGTGCTTTTGAGGATGGAGTCCGCAGGAAAGCAGAGAGGGCCAAATTGTCTGTGGCATTTGAAAGAGTTCCAGGAGGCAGTGAGAACCAGCATTACTTTTCCCCGCTGGCACCTTTGCTGTGGCAGGAAAAGCTGGACGTTTGTCTTTTTTGCTCCGGAGGGCGCCGAAAGTGAAAACAGGTGCTTTTGAGGATGGAGTCCGCAGGAAAGCAGAGAGGGCCAAATTGTGTGGTGCATTTGAAGGTGTTCCAGGAGGCAGTGAGAACCAGCATTACTTTTCCCCGCTGGCACCTTTGCTGTGGCAGCAAAAGCTGGACGTTTGTCTTTTTTGCTCCGGAGGGCGCCGAAAGTTAAAACAAGTGCTTTTGAGGATGGAGTCCGCAGGAAAGCAGAGAGGGCCAAATTGTCTGTGGCATTTGAAGAGGTTCCAGGAGGCAGTGAGGACCAGCATCACTTTTCCCCGCTGGCACCTTTGCTGGGGCAGCAAAAGCTGGACGTTTGTCTTTTTTGCTCCGGAGGATGCCGAATGTGAAAACAAGAGCTTTTGAGGATGGAGTCCGTAGGAAAGCAGAGAGGGCCAAATTGTGTGGTGCATTTGAAGAGGTTCCAGGAGGCAGTGAGGACCAGCATCACTTTTCCCCGCTGGCACCTTTGCTGTGGCAGCAAAAGCTGGACGTTTGTCTTTTTTGCTCCGGAGGATGCCGAAAGCGAAAACAGGTGCTTTTGAGGATGGAGTCCGCAGGAAAGCAGAGAGGGCCAAATTGTGTGGTGCATTTGAAGAGGTTCCAGGAGGCAGTGAGGACCAGCATCACTTTTCCCCGCTGGCACCTTTGCTGTGGCAGCAAAAGCTGGACGTTTGTCTTTTTTGCTCCGGAGGGCGCCGAAAGTGAAAACAAGTGCTTTTGAGGATGGAGTCCGCAGGAAAGCAGAGAGGGCCAAATTGTCTGTGGCATTTGAAGAGGTTCCAGGAGGCAGTGAGGACCAGCATCACTTTTCCCCGCTGGCACCTTTGCTGTGGCAGCAAAAGCTGGACGTTTGTCTTTTTTGCTCCGGAGGATGCCGAGAGCGAAAACAGTTGCTTTTGAGGATGGAGTCCGCAGGAAAGCAGAGAGGGCCAAATTGTCTGTGGCATTTGAAGAGGTTCCAGGAGGCAGTGAGGACCAGCATCACTTTTCCCCGCTGGCACCTTTGCTGTGGCAGCAAAAGCTGGACGTTTGTCTTTTTTGCTCCGGAGGGCGCCGAAAGTGAAAACAGGTGCTTTTGAGGATGGAGTCGGCAGGAAAGCAGAGAGGGCCAAATTGTGTGGTGCATTTGAAGAGGTTCCAGGAGGCAGTGAGGACCAGCATCACTTTTCCCCGCTGGCACCTTTGCTGTGGCAGCAAAAGCTGGACCTTTGTCTTTTTTGCTCTGGAGGGCGCCGAAAGTGAAAACAAGTGCTTTTGAGGATGGAGTCGGCAGGAAAGCAGAGAGGGCCAAATTGTGTGGTGCATTTGAAGAGGTTCCAGGAGGCAGTGAGGACCAGCATCACTTTTCCCCGCTGGCACCTTTGCTGTGGCAGCAAAAGCTGGACGTTTGTCTTTTTTGCTCCTGAGGATGCCGAAAGCGAAAACAGGTTCTTTTGAGGATGGAGTCCGCAGGAAAGCAGAGAGGGCCAAATTGTGTGGTGCATTTGAAGAGGTTCCAGGAGGCAGTGAGGACCAGCCTCACTTTTCCCCGCTGGCACCTTTGCTGTGGCAGCAAAAGCTGGACGTTTGTCTTTTTTGCTCCGGAGGGCGCCGAAAGTGAAAACAAGTGCTTTTGAGGATGGAGTCCGCAGGAAAGCAGAGAGGGCCAAATTGTCTGGTGCATTTGAAGGTGTTCCAGGAGGCAGTGAGAACCAGCATTACTTTTCCCCGCTGGCACCTTTGCTGTGGCAGCAAAAGCTGGACGTTTGTCTTTTTTGCTCCGGAGGGCGCCGAAAGTGAAAACAAGTGCTTTTGAGGATGGAGTCCGCAGGAAAGCAGAGAGGGCCAAATTGTCTGTGGCATTTGAAGAGGTTCCAGGAGGCAGTGAGGACCAGCATCACTTTTCCCCGCTGGCACCTTTGCTGTGGCAGCAAAAGC